>NC_026001.2:7609196-7734171 GCF_000442705.2 Elaeis guineensis
GGATAGAAAA
Organism: Elaeis guineensis; assembly: GCF_000442705.2. Classification (NCBI taxonomy): domain Eukaryota; kingdom Viridiplantae; phylum Streptophyta; class Magnoliopsida; order Arecales; family Arecaceae; genus Elaeis; species Elaeis guineensis. Next base: position 7,609,207 of record NC_026001.2, read on the forward strand.
GACCAAGAGATTGGAGAGAAGGGTGCAGCGACCCTGATTCTATCTTTGGGTTGCCGCAGAGCAATACGTGGGATATATGAAAGACATGAAGAGCCTTTTTTTAAGACAGCCATCACTGAGTTGGACTTTGTGTATAAATATTATTGCATTCCGTTCTAATACCAACCAATCTTAGCCTCGCTGAAGCCTGTTCTTAACCTTCTTTAATCTCCATATTGTCTGGTATAGAAAATAGAGTGGGATTTCATTTCTGATTGCCAACCACGGACACCTTATACGTTTCCGAAGTAGAAGCATTTTATAGTGCATTGGATAAGGGACGTGGGGCACTACCTTTATTAAAGAGTTACATCGAGAAAGAGTAGTCTGCTGTTAGCTTCCATAAAGGCCGGTCTTCACATCTTTGCGGTCACACCATCTGAAGTAAAGAGCATGACAATTTTAGCTCCTCATCCTCCAACAAAATAGGGCAATAGAGATGTGCCAACCTAATCTTTTCCACTTCCATTGGAAAGCAACAAACGTATTTCCTCCTATAACATGCATATATAAAAAGGAAAAAAGAACCATTAGTGGTATTACATTCAATCAACCAGTCTCCATCCACCCAAAAGAAAAAAAATCCTCCAGAGTAGTGCAATTTCAGAAGGCTGCTAGACTTCTAATAATAATATTCCAAATAGGCGAGACTCCAACAAGAGATCTTTGAAGGGATACTTTATCATTTGGCTGAACGTTTGATTTATTTCAACCAATTTTCGTTGCACTAGGTTGATTTTTCGAGATTAGTTCATGAATATTAGATTCAAGTGTTCATTGAACCGAGAAAGAACTGAAACAGTTGCGAGCTTTATTTTTATTTTGTAAACCTGTTCTCCTTTGATTTATACCACGAAATTATGGGTTGAGAGGGGAATTAGGGGTGTGTTACACACGAAGATGGGGTTGTAATTTGGACGAAAGGGGCAAATGATGATAGGTGAAAGGAGGACCATAAGATGTAGTGGAAGGGAAATTGATTGCCATGTGCACCACATGCAGCATCATCGGTAACTGGTTGACTTGTAGCTGAGTCATCTAACCACTAATTTTGGACCATCTCAAGAGTGATCATAATGGTCATATAGAACATAGTCTCATTCCCATGATAGCTTCTACAAAAAGTGGTCATCAGGAGACTAGAAGAATAAAAAAAGAAGAAAGAATATTGCAAGATGAATGCAGACATACACCATTTCATGAAATAGCCAATATTTGACAAGCCAGCATCCACACATTCAGATCACTAGTTGCGAGAAAGAGCATAACATTACACCAGATGTGTGCTTCATTATTTGTTCAGTCATCAAGTGTTGTTTGGAGAGACCCACTGGTATATATTACTGCACACGGGTGAATAATTTGCCTGTTAAGTTAATCCAATCATGGAAATTGATATATACTCATAATAAATTTAGTTGATTTCCTAATCCTAAACTTTGAATCAATTCTTGGTTTGCTTTCTCTAACTTCTTTATACTTCAGTTTTGTTCTTTACTTCATCAAACCTAACCTGCACCCTTACGTCTGAATAGCGAAGGTTTAGTTGATGTTGCCGCGAACTGGGCCAAAGACGTTTCCCAAGAATTCTCCGAATCAAAGGCATGACGCCATCCTTTTCTTGAAGCTTCAAGCTCTTGCCCAGGAAATTTGGTCATCTTCTCGTAATGTTGTCTCAAATGCTTGACTTCTTCATCTGTGACTTGTTGCAAGACGACTTCATCCCTAGACCATACTGGCTCTGATCAAGATCAGCCATCATGGTGATCCCTTGGGATTTGAACTCTCTTTTGTCCTTTCGTGACTCCAAGAGAAATTACACTGCATACATAGGGTAGTGCACGCCGTCAACTACCGGCACTCATCAAATACTCGTCTCGGTGTCCTGCTATAGAAACGAGCAGCTGTGATGATCAGCATGCATGGCCGCATGATGCATGCACTCTCTATAATTAGTTCCATTCTCAATATCTACCACATCTTCTTGCGGCTCTTGCAGAGCGAATTAGGAGTGGAGCACAAAGTCCCCTCACCATACAGTTTAACATGCTTGCACGAGAATAATAATAGGATGGTTTACTCCCAAGGGACCGTTTGGATAATTTTATTGGATTCTTGGGAGTGTAAATAAGATTCTTAGTATCATAAAGTATGTGGTTCGACTTAGACTATGTGCATCAAATCTCTCCTAGCTCGTTTGTAGGAAAAAAATGGTCGAGATCTTTTTTGTTCCTCCTTATAGGATTTGAGTTGGCCCACTTCGAATGTACTTTTATAAATTTTATGAATGAATATATATACAGTCCGGCCGAAGTCCTTGGAGTCAATCCTACTAGATTGCACAAGATTATCTACCCAGGCCCTAAGAAAAAGAGCTTTCCAATTACCCGCAATCTAAGCATAGGCAAGGGCCACAAGCAAGCCCATGCATCCCTATCCGAAAGTTCCAGGGGAGACTTTTCTCGGACCTTGGCTTGACTTTGGGGGATAAGAGGGTACGAGTGGCCCAGGTCATCTCTCCCATTGTTCCTTGTCTCTCACAAAAGCTAAAAGAGCAGGAACTCGCCATCATTCTCCATTCTCCATGCCATATAACTCTGATAACCACTCTCACCACCACACAACCACTTCAACAGGAAGCAAAGAAGAGCAAAGATGGGCTTGTGGAACTGGCCTTGGAAAGCAGGATCACCTTCTGGCTTCAGTTCATCCTCCACCGCCGAAGAGGTCACTGAAGGGATTGATGCCAGCCATCTTACGGCAATTGTCACAGGTTCATTACATTATCGAATTCAATCACCTTTGATGAATAAAGGTTAATATAGAGTGGATGACATAATATGCGACACATTTGCATTGTATTATAATCGTACAGCAAAGCATACTGACAGTATTGAAATAACAATAAAAGAAAGACATGAAATTATGCTACTTTAGCGAGAAATCAGATATAAAGTAAGGTGATGTAGTTACTTTGTTTGTGTCCAATAGTGCATATTGCAAACATGGATAAGTAATAAAAGCAAGAGAGAGAGTGTATGACAACAATAAGAATTAAGTCTATGATGCAGCATAATTAAGCCACTAGCTAATTAAGCATGAATAATTTGCAAAACTCCAATAATTTATTGGTTGTGATAACGATTCATTTCTTCTGTAAAACTGGAAGAATTATTGTTAACCGAGTACATAATAATTGAACAGATATCCAATTATTTAGATAATGTGTGGTTATGGGTAGTACACTGCACAGGAACTTTTATTGGCATTAAAGAAACCATTATCCCATCTACCATGGTGTCAGTGAGCCACAGCTTTTTCTTATTTCTGTAATTATCTATAATTCACATAGTTTCCATTTTTACATGGCCAGTATTATTGTCCATGCTTTTGTCCACATCCCTTCGTTTAACTTGCCAAGCAGCAATGTTTGACTAGGTCGTTTGACCTAAGCTTTTCCTCAAAAAAAAAAAAAAAAAAAAAAAAAAACTTAATAAGCATCAATCAAAAAGAAAAAAGAAAAAAAGCGAAACATAGTTTGCTCTTAGAACCGCCGTGAGGGTCAGGAGTTCAGATGGTACTAAGAAGCGTCCTTGATTTATTTGATCTGACACAAGAGAATGCACATGGGCGTTCTTTTTAATGCCAGTCCTTCCATCGTCAGGACTCTTAACGACTCTAACCAAAAAAAAAAAAAAAAAAAATCTTGTTTACCAGTTTTTCAACGTCCGGTCCATCCAGTGAGAATTTTTTAATCAGATCCCCTGGGGTGCACATGTGGCATCAAAATAGACGGACGATCTGGATGTTTCAGCAAGCTCCTATTTTTCTCTGAGCTATTTTTGGATCGTTTAGTTATTTATTTATTTTATTTATCTATTATTATTTTATTAATTTTTATTTTTATCAATTTTTTATTTCTGTATTATTGTATAGATTTTATGATAAATAAAATTTGATGGCTACCATACTAATGTATCATAGCGGATGGTGCATCCATAAATGACAACCATCAAAAAAATGAATGGCCGTCAAATAACACATACATAAATATAAATTGTACGATATAAACTGTATGCATAGTTTGATAGTGACCATCAATGGGCACATCATACTCTACAGTATCGTACACGCACCGCTAATATTCATCCTCTCTTTTGTTGTGCGCTGTTAAATATCCATCCTCCTTTAGTTGATTTTTTTTTCGAGGGAGTTTCAAAATTTTTTTCACGCACGAAATATCGAACGCGTGCGAACGTTCCGCATTGAATATGCGTGAACGTTCTATCATTTGACCATTCCGCGAGCACTTCACGTCGTGCGGTTGTTCATGACCGTTTCGTAAGAGCTCTATATGCGGGCGTTTGTCTCGCACGCACAGCTGCCGCGGCTGTTTGGGTCTCTTTAAAGTCCCCCCCCCCCCCCTTCTCAATTCTATGCGGAGAAAAAAAATATCAAAAGTCTTTCGAAACAATTCTCTCTTCACACTCACAACTCTCTCTTCGCTCTCCCACTCTCTCATTTATTTTTATTATTATTTGAGTAGAGGATGAATCTGATCTGCATCTGTTCGAGATCGTGCCATCGACGGACATTGGAGTACTTAACTTTCGGATTGTACCTTAGAGAAGGATGTGGGGCTTAAGTCTTCATACAAGAAAGGATCGAAATCTCCTTAAGACAGTGATTAACCGCCTCCCAAGCCAGATCCTGTATTTTATTTTATTATTTGTCACATCACATATACTATATCACATACATCATGAAAAAAAAATATATTTTAATATATATATATTTGATTGGCATCTAAATTACCAACAAGTTTTTTTATTGTAAGCCTATTTTATCATTTTTTTCATCTTAGGCTTGCTCTTCAATACAATTTTTTAATTAGTTTATTTCCCTATAATTTCATTTTTTCTATGGTTACATTATATATTATATATATATATTATTTCATATACTTTTCAATAACAGTCTAAAGGAAATTTCATAGTTATTTTGTAGTGCATGCATATTTAATATTTATACATATTTAGGACTTATGTTCCTTACATATTTATATATTATTTTTAATTGATCATCATTATTTTTTATAGTTTTGTGTTGTACAAATTAATTAAGATCCCCTTAAAATTTATATTGCTGCATGCTCAACCTTAATAAAACTTATTAAGTTCACTGGTTAAAAAAAAAATACTAACTAATAAATTTTCTTTAAATACCAGTTTTCCTCTCTGAACCATACTTGGACCACATGGCTACTCTTAGAGATGAAACCTTTAGTCTTAAATCTGACAAATTTGATGGAACCAACTTTAAGAGATGGCAAAGCCAAATAAAAATTTGGCTAACCACTTTGGGGCTCTGATCGATTATTGATCAATCCTTTGTCTCCTCTAGTTCAACCTCCCCTGCCACCCCTGAAGAAAACTATCGTTGTAAAGGTAGAATTCTAAGTGTCCTTTCTGATTCACTCTATGATGTTTATCTATCTGCAAAGAGTGCAAAAGAATTATAAGATAACCTAGAGTCTGAGTATGGCCTGGATGATGCTAGTGTTTAGCGGTTCAACATCGCATCATTTCTTAGATATATTATGATAGATGATAAACCTATAAATGACCAACTCCATCAATTTCAAGAATATCTTAGGAAGCTTCAAACCAATGGAACCATTTTCTCTGAAGAATTTAAGATCTCGAGCGGGCTTTGCTAAAGGTCAGCTCCATAAGTAAGGAGAATTAATTCTAACTCAACTTCTCAATTCAATTAGGATAGAAGATCAATATAGGTCCAAAATCCAGCAAATCAAGTCTCAGATGCTCAAGCTAATCTGACCCTTACCAAATCCAAATTAAAATCTAATTTTCAATCAAACCAACAACACTAGACAAATCATCCCAACCGACCCTACTCAAATAAGTTCAAGCCTAAGGATAAAAACTTCAAGATCAATAACACTAGATCTATCAAGCCTGCCCAAGGTTCAAGTAATAAGTTCTGCTTTGTGTGCAGAAGGATCAATCATCTGGCGAGAGACTATTATCACCGGAAGAGGGAGCCCTTTCGCAAGCCTTCTAGTTCCTCAGGACCTCAAGCTCATGTAGTTGAAGGTCCAAAAGATACCATCTTTAGGTCAGTAAGCTTAAACCCTGAAGTTAATATTACTTCCTCTAACCTTGATTGGTGGTTGGATTTAGGAGCTAATGTTCATATTTATTTTGACCGCTCCTGGTTCACTACTATTCAGGACTCAAGTGGAGGAGGTGTAATCCTTGGAACAATACAGCCATCAGGATTAAAGGACAAGAATGAATTAATTTGAAGATGACTTTTGAAAAAGTTCTTACCCTGACGGATGTATTGTATGTTCCAGACCTTATGAAGAACCGAGTCATTGGGTGTAGCTGGTCTAGAAAGGATATAAATTATCTTTGATTGTAATAAAGCTGTGATAACTAAGAATAATGCTTTTATAGAAAGAGAAAATATAAGTGAAGATTTATTCAAATTAAATATAATAAATTATTTTATTAATAAAGCTAAGAATCAAGTTTATTTTGTGAATAAATCTAATCAAATTTATGGCATAATAGATTAGGTCATGTACACTTAAGAAAAATCAAACATATGATGAATTTAAAGCTAATTCTCAAATCAATCTTAGATACATCTAAGTGTGAAATATGTGCTGAATCTAAATAATCAAGAAAACTAATTAAGTCAGTTGAAAGAAATTTTTTAATCTTGAAATTGATACATAGTGATGTATGTGACTCTTTCAAAACTGCAATTCGTGGTGGCAATAGGTACATAATAACCTTTATAGATGATTTTTTGAGATACTGCTACTGTTACCTAATGAAATCTAAGGATGAAACATTTAATAAAATTTAACATTTATAAGAGTGAGGTAGAAAAACAACAAAAAAAAAATTAAGATTCTTAGGATTGATAGAGGAGGGAGTATAATTCAAATAATTTTTTTCTGTTCTGTCAAGAATATAGAATAATTCATGAAGTAACTGCTCCTTACTTTCTATAGCCTAATGGTGTGGCTGAGCGTAAAAATCGTATCTTTTTGGATATGGTGAATACTATATTGATTAGCTCAGGCCTACCTGAGAATTTATGGGGGGAAGCTCTTCTGTCTTCTTATTTCATTTTAAATAAAATTCCTGTTAAGGATAGTGGTAAAATCCCTTATGAATTTGGAAAGACAGAGCTCCTAATTTGAATTTTCTCAAAGTGTGGGGGTGTCTAGCTAAGGTAAATATTTCTGAACCCAAAAAGAGAAAGCTAGGATCTAAAACTGTAGATGCTGTCTTTATTGCCTATGCCCAAAATAGTAATATTTATAAATTTTTAGTGATTAAATCAGATATTAGTGATATAAGTTTTAATTCAATCCTAGAAGCTAGAGATGCTACTTTCTTTGAGAACATATTTTCTTTTAAGACTAAAATTTTTAGATCCTTAGAATGTGAACCATCTTCTTCTAGATTTATGGAACTAGAACTTGAAACTGAAACTAAATAAAAAGAAGTAAGAGGATCAGAATTGAAAAGAATTTTAGAAAATTTTTTTTACATACCTTGTAGAGGTGATCCTTACACGTATGATGAAGCTATGTCATTATCAGATTCATCATATTGAAAGAAAGCTATAATAGTGAAATTCGATCAATCCTACAGAATAAAACTTAAATTTTATCAGATTTACCTCCTAAAAATAAAGCATAGAAACTAAATGAATTTTCAAAAGAAAATTAAGACCAGATGGAACAGTAAAAAGATATAAAGCTAGGTTAGTAGCTAAGGAATACAATCAAAGAAAGATATAGATTATTTTGATACCTATGCTCCTGTAGCTAGGATAACCACCTTAAGAATCTTGGTAGCATTAACATCAATTCATAAATTAATGATTCATCAAATGGATGTAAAAAATTATATTCTTAAATGAAGAATTAGAAGAAGAAATCTATATAAACCAACCTCAAGATTTTATAGTCAAAAGACAAGAATATAAGGTATGTAAATTAATTAAATCACTTTATGGATTAAAACAAGCTCCTAGATAATGACATATTAAATTTGATGAAATTATCCCAGATAATAACTTTAAGATTAACGAACATGATAAAATGTGTGTATTATAAAAGAAATAACACAGATTTTATCATTTTATGCCTGTATGTAGATGATATTCTATTATTTAGTACATCACTAAAAATAATACAAGAAACTAAAGATTATTTATCAATAATTTTGATATGAAAGACTTAGGAGAAGCTGATATAATTTTAAGAATAAAATTTAAAAGAATAAATAACGAAATAGCCATAAACCTAATACATTCAATAGAAAAAATACTTAAAAAATTTGAATATTTTGATCTAAATCCTATCTCTACCCCATATAATCATAGTTCACATTTAACTAAGAATTTAGGAAAATCTGTAAGACAGTTAGAGTATTCCCAGAGAATAGGGTCACTGTTATATGTAGCAAATAGAATCCATCCTGATATAACTTATGCAGTAGGCAGACTAAGTCGATATTCTAGCAATCCTAGTGAAGAATATTGGAAAGCCTTTGAAAAGTCTTTAAATATCTGAAGGAAACTCTAGATTACTCTCTCTTGTTCTCCGATTATCTAGAAGTACTAGAAGAATATAGTGATGCTAACTGGGTGATAGATAATTTAGATATTAAGTCCACCACAGGTTATCTCTTCATGTTTGAAGGAGGTGCAATATCTTGAGTCTGAATTAATTGCTGTTAACACCACTTGCACTGAAGCACAGTGGGTAAAAGATTTAATTAATGATATTGAAATTTTTTCATTCAAAATATCTGTAGTACCAATAAATTGTAATTGTAGAGCTCTAATAGATCTGTTAAATCAGTAGACATCAAATAAAAAGATGAACAGTCATATTCTAATCAGATACAAAACTGTGAGAAATACAATGAAAGATATGATGTCACTTTAATTTATAAGATCAAAAAATAATCTGTCTGATCTTTTAACTAAAGATTTTTCAAAGGCTTTGGTGTTTGAGACATCGAGAGGGATGGGGCTTAAGTCCATATATTAGTCATCAGAGTGGACCCCTACCTTTGCGATTGGAGATTTCAGAGTCAATGTTTAAAGAGAAATGACCTCTGAAGTGATGTCTGGGAGCACCATTTCTTGAAGTTTGTCTTCAACCCATCCCTATGGTATAGTACTCTATATGTAATGGTTAGGCTGAGCATAGCTCATAATAGATTCAAGATTGAAAAATTCAGTGAGATACGATTCTGTTATACGTACCCTCAGAGGATCTACCTTAGTAAGAGTAGTTGTGAGACCGCGACTATAGGATTAAGGCGAATCCCTAGTAACTCTCATGAAAAATAAGGCAAGCACATGGCCTAAATAGCGCTACCCCGCATTATGATCAGCTCGTCTTCATATTGTGTAATTTTTATACAAATACAAGTTCAAACTTAGAAGGTCTTGTATTAAGCATAGTAAAAGCCCAATGAAAGTTTTAATATGTTTACTGAATTTAAATATTTTTAAGAGTTTTAAAATTTATGGGGGATTGTTGATTTTTTTTTTGATGGAGTTTCAAAACTCCTCGCATGCGGAACGTCGAACGTGCGTGACCGTTCTGCATTGAGCATGTGTGAACGTTCTACCGTTCGACCGTTCGACGAGTAGTTCGCGCCGCATGGTTGTTTTGCGGCTGTTTCACAGGAGCTCCGTGTGCGGGCATCTATTTCGGAGGCGATTATTGCACACGCAACTGCCATGGCTGTTTGGGCCTATTTAAGGCTCCCCCTTCCTCAGTTCTCTACAGAGAAAAAAAATATCGAGAGTCTTTCGAAACAATTCTCTCTTTGCTCTCATGACTCTCTCTTCACTCTCTCTCTTGTTTATTTTTATTATTATTTTGACTGAGAACGAGTTTGATTGGCGTCCGTTCGAGATCGTGCCACCGACGGACGTTGGAGTACTTGGCTTCCAAATTGTACCTTGGAGGAGGGTATGTGGCTCAAGTCTTCGAACGAGAAGGGACCAAAATTTCTTTTAGGACAGTAGTTTAACCACCTCCTAAATCAGGTCCTGTATTTTATTTTATTATTTATCACATCACATATACTATATTATACACGTCACGAAAAAAATATTTTAATATATATATATATATATATATATATATATATATATATATATATATATATATTTGATTGGCATTTAAATTACAAATAATTTTTTTTTATTATGAGCCTATTTCATCATTTTTTCCATCTTAGGCCCGCTTTTCAATATAAATTTTTTTAATTAATTTATTTTTCTATAATTTTATTTTTTTATGATTATATTATATATATATATATATATATTATTTCATATATTTTTAAATAACATCTTTAAGTCTTTTTAATGTCCAGATTTTCTCAAGCATAGAGACCACAGTTGTCATTGTCGAGCAATGTTGGATGGGAGAGACCGGAAATTAAACAACCTGATCTTTTTCCTTACATAGGACCAAGATTAAATTACTGTACTTTTTTTCTCACTTTTCTCTTTCACAGAGTTAAAGGCAGCCTTAAGATCCTTTTCTTGCTGGTGTTATCCATCCTGACCAACTACACCTCCTTGGCATTTTTCAGCCTTGCAATTTCACCTAAGCTTTCATAATGAATTCCAAGATTAAGTAAAGAATGTTTTTTTGAGTGGGAGCACCACAAGTGCACCCAAGAAGCATTGAAGCACTCGTCTTTTGTTTGTGTTTGGGCAGACATGCAAGTATAAATTGTTATTCTCCATGTGAAGCTAGATCCTCCTGTTCTGTCCAAAATCCTATAGAACAGGTCCGCCATAGTGGATGTTAAACTCTGCAGCACAAGAGTAGGAAGTTGGGGGAAGTTGGGAGAAGTTGGGAGATTAACATGGTTCCTGACCTTACTTTCTGAAGAACAGTATACCTAACTTGAAGGCACAAATTAGAGTAAGTTATGGATTTTGTAGCAACGATTTCCCCAGATGTGCCAAATTTTTGCATGCTAGTGTTGTAGGCCTTGCTCAACTTGTTTACTTAATTTTCTAAAAAACTTGAAGGCTAACCTTCAGAATCTTCTACAAAAATTGGACACAACTCCATATGATGATCAATTTTAACAGCATCAAGTGGTTAGGATGATGTATAACATCCCACAATATTTTCTTACAACAAAGGTAAATAAAAACTCATCCATTTGTAGTTGTGCATGCGTGTATTGTAGGAGCAAGTATCATAAATGAGGAACGACAAAAACATATCGCTTGAGTTCTGCATAAATTTTGATAGCACACAATATTTTCTTCCAACAAATTTATAAACAAGAACTCATTTATTTGTGGTCATGCATGCATCCATTGTAGGAGCAACAAATGGCATTGGAAAAGAGACAGCAAGGGTTCTAGCTTTAAGAGGGGCAAAGGTCATCATACCATCCCGAACAATGGAGAGTGGCATGAAGGTCAAAGAGAGCCTGCTTGAACAAAATCCAGATGCGAAGCTCCAAGTCATGGAGATGGATCTCAGCTCCCTCAGCTCTGTCGATGCCTTTGCTCGCTCCTTCAATTCATCAAACAAACATCTAAACATCCTCATGTGAGTATGAAGTTACAATTTGTTATGAACAAAACAAACCCATCGAAATGCAGATAGAGATCATAGCTCAAATGATTTATGTTTTATACTTTTTTATTCTTATTTAGCCTTGCTGCTTCTAATGTACAAGATTTGGACTTTGTAAAGCAACAATGCAGGCATAATGGCTTGTCCATTTCAATTGTCAAGAGATGGAATAGAGTTGCAATTTGCTACAAATCACCTTGGTACTAAATTTCTTCCTTAACAAAATGAACTAGTGTTCGATCCCATGACAAGACCTAAAATTCTGTTCCCTTACCAATTCATGCGAGCTCTATATATAGGCTTGAAATCCTGCTTATATAATACCAGAATGTTGAGAAGATTGACAGTAAATTTGTTCTGATTTTCTGAAAATGTAGGACATTTTTTACTGACAAATCTCTTACTCAAAAAGATGAAAGCCACAGCCAAGGAAACAGGAATACAGGGAAAGATAATCAATGTCTCATCACTTGCACACAGAAGAAGTGATGGAGCTTGGTTTGATCTTGATAAGATCAATGACAAGTCAAGGTAGTTTGTAGCTCTTTATATGTGTGTGTGTGTGTGGATAAATTGCTGATGGATATTCTCTTCATGTTCTCAGGTATAAACCTGTTGCCGCATATTCTCGCTCAAAACTAGCAAATATACTGCATGCAAATGAGTTATCTAGGCGTTTACAGGTCTGCATCATCATCATCATCAGCATCATCATATGACTATGGCTAAATGACCTGCAAATAACCTGAGTTCTATCCTAGCAAATAACTTGAGTTCTATTAATATGAGATAATAGGTGCTATGGCTTAATGGCTGGTATCTTGAGATATATTGTAGTTTGGAGCACATATGAGAATTTTAATTATAAATGAAACAATTTCTTGAGCAGCATTTATATACTTATATAACTATTCATGTTATTCACCAATTTTCTCGTAATGACACTTTAATATGACCATATTGCATCATCAACCATTTTATGTATCACCATTTAAGTTTTAGAAGGCCAGACTGTCAAATTCAGAGGATATTTTTAGTTTATCTGTAACTGCATCTATTTCATATCAGCTCATGCCACTGGTCTGCATTCATCATAAGCTCATACACGTAAATTTTAACTTTGCATGCCATTTAATCAAATGAACAACTATGATGTATGAATTGCTTAAGAAAACCATGATGTATGATGTAGCCATTTCTGAAAAATATTACAGTTCACAACCATTTTAATATCCTAAAAACTGGAAAAAATGCCTTATTTGTTGGAACAGATTAAGCCATAGTAAATAATATCTGTCCCTGCTTGGTGGAGAAAAAACCATATGGTACAAATTTATATATTCAATTCTAAGATGACAAACAAAAAGAACTCTCAGATCTGGACCAATCCCTCCCCAACTTCCAGAATATGTATTCTGATAGCTAATTATTACTACTCCCCCCAATTCACTCAATTCTAAGTGCCTTCAAATTTTTGTTTAGTATTATGAAAATCAGCAGGGAACAAAACTTGAAATGCACTAAAATTATTTTGTATGTGATGTCAATTAGGAAGAGGGGTCTAATGTAATGGCCAACTCTTTGCACCCAGGAATGATAATCACCAATATAGCTCGCTACTTAAACATAAATGGTAATTACCTCTGCTGCTTTCAATTTCTCTTCTGAAATTCCTTTTGGGTCAAGCAAATGAAAAAAAAAAAAAGGTTTATTTTTTTTTTCCTGTCTGCAGTTGTAGTGTTTTCACTTGCTGCTACTCTAGGAAAACCTCTTCTAAAGAGCATACCCCAGGTATGTCAACCAGTTGTTATAGGATTTTATTCGTTTAATATTTAATCTCTTGGATGCTAAAATCAGTTCATTTCATTTACAAATTATTTTCTTGAATACATTTTCTTTCAAGATTCTGATTCAGATGCTGTTTTCCTGGTAAAGCATGAGGAAAATGTCGCAAACTAAAAAGGCATTTTACTCTGCAGGGAGCTGCAACTACCTGTTATTTAGCATTACATCCAAATGCAACAAACATAACTGGAAAATATTTTGTTAACTGCAATGAGGCAACACCTTCTCTGAAGGCAAGAGATAAAGCTCTGGGCAAAGGGCTGTGGGAGTTTAGTGAAGAGCTTCTTAAGAGAAGCAGCAGGCAACCATAACAAGAAGTTCAAGACATTACAGAAGTCCTCCAAATGTTTGTTCCACTCATCATTATTATTACTCATATTTTTTAGTAGCAGTATGAGTACTCAGTGAATACTTGTACAAATTTTTGAGACATATTGGGTAGAGTCTAATTAAGCTCTGTTTGTCTCCAATTCAAACTTTGACTCTAGAATCAAGAGCCGAATGCAGGTCATTTATCCCTGGTTGGTTTGTGCAATGGAATTACAGGTTTAGAGGGGATCGAGAATGTCTTGCATATGATGATGTTAGCACAAGTTTGCAGAAAATGTCATCTTATGATGTGGGGAAGAAGGAATATGAGAGTGCTAGAAGAGATATCGAGACTTGAAAGTTATGTGAACCACATGCAGCAAGAACTGTTTGATTCAGAGTCTATTTGCCTGGCATTTAGTTCTGGAACATGCAAAGAGAGGCCATGATGGAATAAACTATTTTATCTTCATGACGACCCCCATGAAACTGGAGATTTTTGGCTGAGTATAGAAACTATCGAAAGGTTTTTAATTCATTACGATAGCAAAAATTTTCGAAGAAAATAAAAAACATTGGAAAATAGTTCACATCACTCTGGTTCATGAAGCAAGTGATGCCAATTTGTTGACCCATTGAAGGTCCTTGCATTTGTATGGACTGATAAGAGTAAACAGGCATATATGCTAGATTCGGTTTCCATTACTTGTTCGATCATCTGCTATTGATCGCTAAATCCCACCAGTTCATGAATTACATCTAACTTGAAATTTTCAAAGAAAAGAAAAATAATCATATCCTTTAGATTGAATTGCATGATCTTGCGCTCTCCATGAATGGAACCACCATCTGAACCCTGCAACCATCAGTCCTACCTGGCCAAACCGCACTGTAACCTCTGCGCATGGACTGCCCATATTTCAATCAGGTGAGCATGAAATCTCCACCCCAAGGGAATGCTAAGTGCTCAACTCATGCCATGGCAACCCCTGAACAAATTAACCATTTCGTAGTTTAGGAATAAATTTTGCCTAGATTTACTAGATACACAAGTCTGGAAAAGTCTGCTTTGGAACAGAAACAATGTGTACCTAATAACTAATCGGGATCAAACTTGCCAAATCAAATGACTCGAAGGTGTGATCTATAGTAACGTCAACACCAAGGTGTTCCTGAAGGTGTGTCATATAATTCCTACCCCTCTAGTCCTAAGTTAAAGTGATAACGGTCAGTCACCGATGACAACGAAGTCAAGCTTGTGGTGGAAATAGGAGAGGTTGTCTCTACCACT
Organism: Elaeis guineensis; assembly: GCF_000442705.2. Taxonomy (NCBI): domain Eukaryota; kingdom Viridiplantae; phylum Streptophyta; class Magnoliopsida; order Arecales; family Arecaceae; genus Elaeis; species Elaeis guineensis. The sequence continues at coordinate 7,624,374 of NC_026001.2, forward strand.
GACCAGTTGCAAGCATAGACCAGATCATTTTATGTATGACTGATCAATAGAATGGCGGCAGTCTAGAATTCTTAAGCCAACTGCCACAGACACTAGAATCCACTCTTTTAGTCAAACACATGTTAATGAGAGATTCAGATACATCCATGGTCTTTAGTTAGGTTAAACCCCTTGGTGTCCAGCTTTTTACCCTCAAAGGCATATGAAAGCAACAAACCCAAAGGCTAGAAACTTTTCAAATGTTATATGTTCAATAATATTAAGAGGCCTCTGAAACCTTTCTTTTTTGTTCTCTCTCTCTCTGAGTTGAAGACCACCATCATGCTATGTTATAACCACTAATATTAACCCTTTCCCTCTTCTTCACCTAGGACTAGCTCATGGCTGGATTCTAGAGTCCTTCCAATGTACCAGCTCTATTGATATAGTTTAACATGCAGTCCTAGTCTTCCAGTCCAAATTCCAAAACCTCATTTGTTTTTTATGCCATTTTTCAACACTAAATTTCTAAGGGAAACATATTTCCACATTTTGAATGTTCAGAGGGAATATTTTTCTACTCTTTGCCTGGAACTTTGGCCAGGTCCATCCCTTCCCCCATATTAAATATTATTGGTTGATCTATAAAAAGGAGAACCTGCCCTCCCTGTCACACTCACCACATAATAACCAATTCAACAGGAAGGAGGGAGCAGAAGAAGAGCTGAGATGGGAGTCTGGAACTGGCTTCGGGGAGCAGGACCATCTGGTTTTGGCTCATCCTCAACCGCTGTAGAGGTCACTAAAGGAATTGATGCCAGCCATCTCACCGCCATTGTCACAGGTTCATAAGATCATCAATACCATCTCCCTTCTCTTTATGATAACAGCGATATCGTTAGTACCTACCTACATGATAGATTAAAATTTGCAAAAGATTAGAGAGCAAGGCCGTTAGAAAATCACTATCGTTTCGTATGTATAGTTCAAATTTTTTTTTAAAATAAAATAATAAAAATAAATAAATAAAAATATTTTAAATTTATTCACGTATCAGATTTGATCTGAAAATCGTAGCAAAGATCTTGATATGAACATGCAACCACAATCTGAAATCTGAAAAAAAAAAAATAACTATTGATGAAAACAAATGGAGATTAGATTTCTATATCTTGGATCTACGGATATCCCGAGTTCTGGTCGTAGCCGCGCACGTATCCGATCTCTGCTGGTATCCACACGGAGATACCTGATCGGAGCACTGAGATCACCGATGTGCTAGCACCTTGCAGATCTCACTCCTCATCCTTAGATCTAGATCTCTTCTTCTAGATCTTGAAGAAGGAGATCACTGCGTGAACTCTTTCGCGCAGATCCGACGGGATCTGAACCAGATCGCCATGAAGAAAAGAAGAACCATTCTTCTTCTCTTTTTTTTTTCTCTTTTTTCTTCTTAAATCTAATCTCTATCAGATCTTGGCATGGAAGATGAAGGAAGAAAGGAGAGGGAGGCGTGGAGAGAGAGTTTTTGCGGTAAGAAAGAAGACCTCCTCCCTTAGCGCATGCCACCCTTTCTTTTTTTTCAATTTTTGTCGCACAATCAGAAAGCCTTCACCGCCCTCTAGGTGATGAGATCAGATCTTATCATAATAGGTAAGAATGGCGTGGAAAAAAGAATGAAAAAAATTTTGTGCACCAAAGAGAAATCGTGAGATCTCTCACCGAACAAATTTTAGCGCACACACATTCCTCCATGAAGCTTTTGTCGCACAAAAAATCATTACACGCCCATTCAAAATAGATAAGGGTGTTCTCTTGATAAGGCATCTATTCAAATCAAATTTGGATAGATGTCTTAAAGAGAGAGAGTCCCAGAAGGATGGGGAGCCAACTATTGGCGCCCCTCCTCTCTTCACGCGCGCAAGAAAATAAGGGGGCACATTTTCACGCATGCCCTTCTCTTCTCTACATGAAAACTAGAGAGAGACTCTCAGGAGATCTGGACTCTCTGAATCATGGTTCATCTGACCCAGATTGGATCTCAATCGGATTCAAATCGAGTCCGAAACGAGCTGAATTCGAAAGGCTGTCAAGCTTAATCCAATCAAGCTTGAAATCCAAATCTGATTTGGATAATTAAACTCAATTAGCATTAAATTAAATTAAATCTAATTAAATTAAATCTAATTTAAATTAGTTATGACTTAATTCATAATTTAATTAGCCTTCAAAAAATTATAATATTTATAATTAAGTCCCTGTGCTAACAATTCGCAGCTGCCAGAACTGTAACGATTATAAATTAGCAGTTTCTAAAATTCAAACTATCAATCCGATTGATAATTTGAATATGATCTAAGCCATTGATCATGTTATACTTCTTTTGTGTGTGATTTTTCAGATTCTATTTTGTCTGGTAGTGAGATATACCGTGATCTCCATTACAGTATCATCGAAACTCTTTTCGATGGACTGAAACGATTCCAACTCACCTCAACAAGGATCGTTGATCCAAAAATGATCTTAGTGAGTTCTCACGATCCACCAGTAATGTCTAGCAACATGTAGTGGCAACCCAGTAGAATAAAAAAATGAACTCCTAAGTACAGTTATCGTGTGATACAATCTTTCTATCATGAGTTCCAACTTGACGGAGGTCATGGAGAACTCGTCAAACCCCATCGTCAGTCATATGCTAGATTGGCTTAACTCGAGTCATCTATAAATCTCGTGGAAACTCTTTTTCAGTATTTATTCTTACTCTGGCACGAGATTTTCTGAACTCAATCTTACGAATCGCATAGGACTTCTTTTTTTCTACCAAGATCGATAGATTCCATCTAGGTGCATCTTACTCCAAACAGTGAATCTGAATATATAATAGCCAACAAACACAGCAAGGATCCAAATGGCTAGGGACCAAGGGAATGTGCAATCAAACTAAGTAGCCTTGCTGTGAATAGCCAACATATCGCAGGTCAAAGGACCAGTCACACTATTGCAGCATCGAAAAAAATACTAACAAATGAGTAGACATCCAAGTAATTTTTCGTATTAATCACGTTCAGTGCAAGTTACTCTCTAACAATCACCTGCACTCTCACCCCAATGTCTCTACACCGCAAACTCGAGACTCATCTGTCCTAAAGGGAGGTGATCTGTGCATCGATCTTGAGTGGATTAATCATTATCCTCCGTGATGATCCTTCGATTAGGAGCATTTAGAAATTAACCACTAATGATGTATATCTTAAATTTTTAACACCTTGAGAATATACAAAATCATCTTTGTTAATTTTTAAGACAAACCATAGACACATAAGATATGATTGGTTATAAAGACTGCCCATCAAGTATAAAATATATCTTAGAGAAAAGTATGTGTCAGTCAAGATTGACTTCTAGGACACACATCTAACAAACTTCCACTTGCACTAAAGCCAATCTGCCATATACCTGAGTCCCATCTTCAGAAGACAGGCTTTGGTGTTTAGTTGGCTAAGTGACTTGGGCCTATCATATTCTATGTGGAGTTTACTCTCTATACCTCTATGTATTTTTACTTTAGATAATCGCATATATTCCTATTCTATGTGCATGGACTTCTGGTGAGACTTTGGTTCCTTAGCAAGGACTATGGACTATTATCTTTGTAGTACAATATCAAAGCATTTAATGGTATGATATCAAGTTCCGCAACTACCATAAGAACCAAAATGCATCCTGCACATCTATAGCATATTCAGCTTCCATTGATCGATTGTTTGGAACTCTTCCAACATATCGAACTAACATAACTTAAAAATACATGCTGATGTAGATATTCTACCATCAGGTATCCTCTCACTCTTAGTTCTAATCCTTCTTCAAAGATGAGAAATAATCCTTTAGTACTTCTCAAGTACTTAGAGATATTTTTATAGCAACCAATGCTCCCAGTCTGGATTCGACTAATATCTGCTCGTGACTTTTACATCAGGATATACCAAGTCGAGTACATAGCATGGCATATATTCATGCCTAAGAGGATAACGGATCCCTTTTGAAGGTTTCAATACTGAACCCTTTCAGCATTCTTTCTATGTACTTGTCTGTGAAAACTAAACATCCTTTTAGGATCTATCTCTATAGATCTTTATTTCGAGAATGTTTGACCTAGATCTTAAAAAAAAAAATTTCTATACATAACCACATCATAATCGATATCAGTATGGGACTCTCCCACTAACTTTCATATAACTACATGATTCCTCATATCACGTCATTGTAGATTTTGGGATCATCCCTATATTCCCAATCTCCCTCGAGAAATACTTTCTCTAAATCTTTTGTAAGAATACCAAGTAACTTTCTAAAGAATGGGAGATCCTACTAGATCTACAAAATGGAAGAAGTACTACATATACTGACTCATCTTAAACAGGTGGTACAGATCCTGTGACTCATTGTTCTTTAGAGATTTTTTCTGAGTTCATCCTCCCACTGTTTTCAAGAAAACAGTATGATTGCTCACAATCACATTGTAAACCACTGGGAAGAGAAAGTGACATCTCAAATCCTTTTAAGATACCCCACAAATAAGCTCTCACAGACTTATCCTCTAACTTGTCCATCATATCACATCTCATATGATATGGTGAAATCAACTTTAGAGAAAACCTAATTTAAATTTCAGAAATTAAATCTTGTTCCTAAATAAATAAAAGTTAAACTAGTGATGTTCATGATGGACTGGACCATATCTCATATAGCGCCATTACTCCTCACATATACACTGTTGAATTGAGGTATACAAGAAGAATTCCATCATAAAACTATGTCATTCTTTTAGATAACTGATAAATTTTTTATTTGGTATTGTATCCTCGATCTGATCGAAGTATCTTTAGAATTTTTTCGACCTATCTTTTTACTTCACATCTGAATTTTTGAAACTTTTCAAAGTCTTTCAGATTTGTATCTCACATACATACCTATACCATGACTATTCATTAGTAAAGGTGATGAAGTAAAAATAACCTCCTAGTCTGGCTCATTAAATGGACCATACACGTCATATGTGCACTAGGGTAAGTATTACAGTGGTCCTTATCCCTTTGACTCATAAAAGACAGTTTGGTCATTAATTCTCAAAGAGATGATTCACAGACTAGACATGACTTAACAGTCAATGAGCCCAAAGGTCCATTTTCTCCAGTCGGTAAATCATTTCTTGTTATACATGACCTAGCCAAAAGAACCATCTGTATACATCAGATTATTTAGTTTTGGATCTCTCAGACCCAATAGCATTTATTATTTTGCTCAAATAATTTTCACAAATGCATCACTATGCAAATGATAATGAACTAAATCCAAATGGTAATCACCAAGATTAGGTACCCACGGTCTCATGCAACGTTTGCACCATTGCCGACTCAAAAGAATCACTTCACCTTCCATCAATCCTCTTTCTTTCTTAGACCCTATATTAAAGTGCGTAATATGCACTAGAGTTCAATGAAAAAGAGAAAATCGTAAGATCAATTTTGAGCAATTCGACATACCTTTCAAAGGTATGTCCATAATTCTTTAGATTCTTTAGGTATATACTTATGAACTTTTCAAGGTCTCTTAGTTACCAGCATATTAATCAATTCAGTTAAGGTGCTATAATATTTATTCATATAATAGTTTCACAAACTATCTGTATGAATCAGAAATTACAGGATCAAATCCATTAGTAATTTCTTATACATGGTCATGTCAAGCTTTTCAAGCTCTTCAATGTCCTTGATCATTAATCATGGACAAACTGTCCATCATGCATCTCATGCACTGTGTGACTCTGATCATCTTACAACTATTGTAGATAAATCAGTATGTCATTGGTAGTCTACATATCCTTATGCATATATTGGATTTCATCAACTATAAAGTTCAATTTATAGCACTTAACCTAATTGTCAATGTCTAACCATTTGTCAAGTATAGCTCGTCGACTATGGATTGGACAAGCTGATGATATTGGGTTAACCTGGTCAAGAATTATGGCTTAATTTATTAAAAAGCTAAGAACCATTCTTAGATTTCTGAGCCATAATATGTAATTGATTTTGGATAAGTGGTTAATATCTAGGATTCGAGCTAGAGTATTGGAAGCTGAAAAATTTATCATAGAGAGTAAAGATTTAATTAGATGATTGTACTTGTAATAGTTTGTTCTAGAGACTTTAAAAATAAACAAAGGCTCTCACTAATTTTTCGAGTCTCTCACACCTCTCGGATGGAGAAATGAAAATCCTAGCATGATAAGTGATTCTAGTGGGTGTTGCAGTCTCATTGATATACGACACCTCACCTAACAGTTATTGATGATACGTATACCAATGCGTGGATGACTTTTTATCCAGATGCTTCTCCAAGCATGTTGCAGCGATTTGGTCTCTAAGTCCTGTGGCCTCACCTTACAGTTATTGGCACATTTCTTAGTTAAGTCCGACCCACCATTCACCAGCTAGTGCAAAGCTATCATTAGGTCCCTCACCTAATAGTTATTGAGCCCAACCCCATCTTTACCCCAGGGCATCTAATGCCAATAGAGTCGTTGTGCCTTTCTGATGCAACCAAACCACTGTAACTAGTCAAGAACAATCAACGTTAGAAAAGACACCCGCATCTCTACAACGGTGGAAGACTAGAAGACTTAATATTGAGTGAGGAGATTTAGGTTCAAGTCTCTTCTAATTAGTTACATACATCTAATGTAATGACTAATCTGATTTGAATCAGCACATTTCACGTCTGACCAATCTAGTCGGCATGGGTGAACTCAGGTCAACAAGTAACCTAATACAAAATATAATCTTCCAAGATGGCTAGATAAGTGAAGATGAGTGGGAGTCTCTCCGTTGCTTTCCTTAGACACCAACAAATTGGTCAGGTTAGACAACAGAACCAATTAAATAACCACCATCTAATACTTGCCTTAGACACTAAATTGGTTGATTAGAATCAATTATGTTAACATATAGATCCGGGCTCGAATCGTTGAGCTAAATTTAATTTTGACTTAATCAATTCACATCAAATGTGAATCAATTTGACCAACTACAACTAAATTCAATTTTGCGCCCCTTTGACCTAATCCCAATCAACTCTTGATTAGGTTCGATCAACTGTTCAAAATTAAAAAAGATTCTAATCTGATCTAATCAATGACCCTAGTTGTAGTTTAGTCTCTAAATCTAATTTGTTCAAACCATACCCGAAGTCCATATTTTATGCATTGAAATTTAGATCTTAAATTCACAATTTTAGATCTTATAATTTCAAATCTTAATTTTTAATTAAATACATTATGTACATGGGTTTAAGTTTAGATCTCGAAATATTTTTTTAATCTAAACTATTTTATTGTATCTCATACAATATGATTGTCTGTAGAATCTAATCGAGTCATCCTAGTACACGAATCGATTTGTCCTAGTGAGTCGGCACAACATTGAGACGAATAAAAACCTATAGACCTGGCCTACACAATTGAGTCGGCTCATCAGCAAATGAGCTAACCTATCAGGGTCTTGAGTCGACTCCAATAAAAATGCGTCAACTCACCAAACACTCGAGTTGATCCAATTGAGAATCGAGTCGACTCCACAGGCATACCAGTCACAGTTTCATGTTTTCATGCAAACAGAACTTAGAATTTTGGATCTAGGATTTTGCAGAAATTAGATTTTAAATCGTGTGTCAAAACAATATATCAAATATAATATTTTAGTGATTTAAAATACATAAAAATATATGCATAATCTAATTTAAATCTAAAATATGTATCATATATAAATTTTTCGTTCGTTGTTCATCTTCATGAGAAACATCACAGTCGGCACTCCTATACGTCATAAGAGAGAACCCATCGAATGGACAAAAAAGGAACTTTAATCCCTTCATCATCTTATGACCGGACTACCATGGTGATTATTTTAACTCAATTACTAAGCTACTAAGAATTTAATCTAACATATCATATATATAATCAATTAAAAATCAGATTTAATTATCTTTCACATGTCAAACATATGAACAATAAGTATGAATCTATGCATGTAAGAAAATTTTCAGCAATCAAACTAGATCTAAATTAAATTTTAATTAATATATTCAGATCTAAAATTAATTTTAGATCTGAATAACTCATGATTTATTTCAGATCTGAAATAATTTTAGATCTAAAATAATTCTGTAATCATAATACAACATGTAGAAAATTCAGATCTAACCTTAATCGATGTTCTACATCATTCTAGGACAATCGTTCAGCATAACAGGATTATGTCAGGACAACTTTATTTCAGAATGAATAGATCATCAAACTAACCTTCAGATTTGATTTCTATAAATCAGATTTAAGATCTGAGAGGTTTTTATATTCGTATCAGAATCTATGCTCTGATACCACTGTTAGAAAATCGTTACGGTTTCGTACGTGTAGTTCAAAATTTTTTTCTAAACATAAAACAGCGAAAGTAAATAAATTAAAATATTTTAAATTTATTCACATACCAGATCTGATCTGAAAATCGTAGCAAGGATCTTGACACAAATATGCAACCACGATCTGAAATCTGAAAAAGAAAAACAACCGTTAGTGAAAACAAACAGAGATCAGATCTCCATATCTTAGATCTACGGATGTCCTGAGTTCTGATCGTAGCCGCGCACATACCCGATCTCTGCTAGTATCCATACAGAGATACTTGATCGGAGCACCAAGGTCATCGGTATGCTAGCACCTTGTAGATCTCGCTTCTCATCAATGGATCTAGATCTCTTCTTCTAGATCTTGAAGAAGGAGATCACTGCACGAACTCTTTTGCACAGATCTGATGGGATCTGGACCAGATCACCATGAAAAGAAAAAGAACCCTTCTTCTTCTCTTTTTTTCTCTCTTTTTTGTTCTTAGATCTGATATCTATCAGATCTTTGTGTGGAAGATGAAGGAAGAAAGGAGAGGGAGGCGTGGGGAGAGAGTTTTTACGGTAAGAAAGAAGACCTCCCTTAGAGCACGCCACCCTTTTTTTTCAATTTTTGTCGCACAATCAGAAAGCCTTCACCGCCCTCTAGGAGATAAGATCAGATCTTATCATAATAGGTAAGAATGGCATGGAAAAAGGAATAAAAAAAATTATGTGCGCCAAAGAGAAATCGTGAGATCTCTCACACAAACAATTTTTAGCGCACACCCATTCCTTTATGAAGTTTTTGTCGCACAAAAAATCATTCCACATCCATTCAAACTAGATAAGGATGTTCTCTTGATAAGGCATCTATTCAAATCAAATTTGGATAGATGTCTTAAATAGAGAGAGTCCCAGAAGGATGGGGCACCAACTATTGGCGCCCCTCCTCTCTTCACGTGCGCAAGAAAATAAGGGGGTGCATTTTCACATGCACCCTTCTTTTCTCTACATGTAAATTAGAGAGAGAGTCTCAGAAGAGCTAGACTCTCTGAGTCATGGTTCATCTGATTCAGATTGAGTCTCAATCGGATTGAAATCGAATCTAAAACAAGTCGAATTCGAAAGGCTGTCAAGCCTGATCCAATCAAGTTTGAAATCCAAATCTGATTTAGATAATTGAACCTAATTAGTATTTAATTTAATTTAATTTAATTTAATTTAATTAATTAAAACTTAATTCATAATTTAATCAGCTCCAAAAAAATTATAATATTTGTAATTAAGTCCCTGTGCTAACAATTAACAGCTGCCAAAACTGTAATGATTATAAATTAGCAATTTTTAAAATTTAAACTATCAATCTGATTGATAATTTGAATATGATCCAAGCCATTGATCAGGTCATGCTCTTTTTATGTGTGACCCCTCAAGTTCTATTCTATCTGGTAGTAAGACATATCGTGATCTCCATCACAGTATCATCGAAACTCCTTTCGATGGGCTGAAACGATTCCAACTCATCTCAACAAGGATCGTTGATCCGAAAACGATCTTAATAAGTTCTCACGATCCACCAGTGATGTCTAGCTACATATAGTGACAACCCAGTAGAACAGAAAAGTGAACCCTGAGGTGCAGTTATCATGTGATACAATCCCTCTATCATGAGTCCCGACTTGACGGAGGTCATGAAGAACTCGTCAAATCCCATCGTCAGTTATATACTAGATCAGCTCGATTAGAGTTTATCTGTGAATCTCATGAAAATTCTTTTTCAATATTCACTCTTACTCTGACTGAAGATTTTCTGAACTCAGTCTTACAAATCGCATAGAACTTCTCCTTTTTTATCAAGGTCGATAGATTCTATCTAAGTGCATCTGATTCCAAACAGCGAATCTAAATCTACAATAGCCAATATACACAGAAAGGATCCAAATGGCTAAAGACCAAGAAAATGTACAGTCAAACTAAGTAGTCTCGCTGTGAATAGCCAATACACCACTGGTCAAAGGACCAATCACACCATTGCAGTATCGAAAAAATTACTGACGAGTGAGTAGACATCCAAGTGATTTCTCATATTGGTCACGTTCAGTGTAAGTTATTTTCTAACAACCACCTACACTCTCACCTCAGTGTCTCTACACCACAGACTCGAGACTCATCTATCCTAAAGGAAGGTGATCCGTGCACCGATCTTGAGTGGATTGATCACTATCCTCTATGACGATTCTTCGATCGGGAGCATTTAGAAATTAACCACTAATGATGTATGTCTCAAATTTTCAATACCTTGAGAATATACAAAATCATCTTTGTTAATTTCTAGAACAAACCATGGACACATAAGACATAATTGGTTATAAAGATTGCCCATCAAGTACAAAATATGTCCTAGAAAAAAATATGTGTCAGTCAAGATTAACTTCTAGGATACACATCTAATAAGAGCAACACCGTTAGAATCTTAATCAACTTACTGAAGGAGATTTTATATGGATCTCACGTTGAAGATTAGAACACAAGAATTATTTAACAATAGATCCCCAAAGTATAAAAGTAATATCATCAATGAATCATCTCTTGAGATCCCTGAGTAGCCTCCACTTTATACCTGGCTCCTCAATGAGATAGGTTCGTCCTAAGAATGCAGAGATCTTGATGCTTCAAGGTTTCATAACAGATGGATATATATAGGAGTAGAATGGAGACCTAGCCCAATTAGTAATGCTAATGAATCCACCTATTACAGAGCCCATTAATCGAGTTAGGCCTATATCAATATCTGCTACATCATATAACTAAGACAATAGAACCTAAAATAATATAATCATAGATAATCATAAGCTCCTTAACTATTCATTCATATGATAACTCAAACTCATATTTATATAACAAATCAGAATAAAAAATTAGTCTATAATGAATGAAAGCCCACTTTATGAGAACTTTCAACACTGACCACTTAATTGTTCACCACATCAGTGCCTGAATTGCATAACCACTTAAACAAACAAGCAACCATCTTTCTTCCAAACAGCGTTGTATTCTTTTCTTCAAAATTCCATGGCATTCTCCTGCAACAACAACAAGTGAACACACATCTGTTTGGTGGCTTTGCATGTACTTATCGTAGGAGCAACAAATGGCATTGGAAAAGAGACGGCGAGGGTTCTAGCTTTAAGAGGAGCAAAGGTCATTATACCATCCCGAACTATGGAGAGTGGCATGAAGGTAAAAGAGAGCCTACTCGAACAAAATCCAGATGCGAAGCTCCATGTCATGGAGATGGATCTCAGCTCCCTCAGCTCTGTTGACTCCTTTGCTCGGGCCTTCAATTCATCAAACAAACACCTAAACATCCTCATGTGAGTATTAAGTAAAAACCTGTGAGCAAAACAAACCAATGGAAATGCAAAAATTATAGCTCAAATGATTCATTTGTTAGAACTTTTTGTTCTTATCTAGCTCTGCTGCTACTAACATGCACATTCTTTCAACTTTGTGAAGCAACAATGCAGGCATAATGGCTTGTCCATTTGAACTTTCAAGAGATGGAATAGAGTTGCAGTTTGCTACAAATCACCTTGGTATTAAATTTCCTCTTTAACAAAATGATATATTGTTTCATCCAATTGCTAGTTGTAAATTTCTTTCAATTGCAAGTTCCAATGTAGACGTAAAGTTGAAATTCTGCTTATATAATTTGAGAATTTTGAGCAGATTAAAACAGTAGAAGGTGACAAAATATTCTGATTTGTTGGCAAATGTAGGACATTTTTTACTGACAAATCTCCTAATCGACAAAATGAAAGCCACAGCCCAAGAAACGGGAATACAGGGAAGGATAGTTAATGTCTCATCATCTGTCCATAAAAGTGGTGATGAATCTTGGTTCGATCTTGACAAGCTCAATGACAAGTCCAGGTAGTCTGTTGCTTCTCGCACACATGATCTAAATTCCAAAAATTGTTCATGGAATAGGCAGACTTATTTCTGTTTATTTTTACAGGTATAAAGTTTTGGGTGCATATTCTAACTCGAAACTAGCAAACATATTACACGCAAATGAGCTATCTAGGCGTTTGCAGGTTTGCATCATCACCATTTGATAATATCCCAGCAATCAAGGTCAATTTTATTAATATGAAATTTTAGATGCCATGACTTAATTGCTAGTATCCTAAGATATATTTGAATTTGAACTTTGTAGTGCATATGAAAATTCTTAGCCACAAAATTTCCAGAGCAACATCCACATGATTATAAAACTACTCATTTTACATGGCATTTTTCTTATAATTATACCTCACTATGATGATATAAAATCATCAACTATTTTATGTATCACCATTTAAGTTTTAGAAGTTCAAGACTGTCAAATTCAGAGTACCTTTTACATGCACTTTTCTGTAACTATATCCATTCCATGCTGACTTATGTGGAAGCTTGCCTTCATTATAAGCTGATATACATAGATTTTAATTCTAATTAGTCTCTAATAAAAAGACAATTAGAGAAACGCCACCTTAGCATTCTGATTAAGCCTACGCAACTGATTAAGACGATCATGATATGTTTACATAGCCACTTATGAATAATAATTGTCACGGTGGAGGCTCTAAATTATGCATATTTTAGCCACTTATTTTCTAAAAAATTTCTAAATGATTTTCCATTATTGAATACTTATTTTTACAAGAAAATTTTTGGATGAATGAATTATGCCAATATTGTAGTTAATGAAGCAAAGATTATGCCATATGAACTTGCAAAAAAAAAAAGAAAAAAGGGAGAGAGATCCTGCAGGACCCTTTTTTAAAGAAACAAGGGAAAAAAGAAGACAACGTTTCTGGTCTTTCAACTGCACTGGCTCTTGGAAGAAAGAAAGATTTGCTTACAGACATATTTATTAGTTTGCTAGATGAATAAATTACATTCGAAGTGCCCCAATTCACTTTATTGAAGTGTCTGCAAATTTCTCCTTACTATTATGATGGATCACCATGGAATAAAGCTTGAAATGTGTTTATATTAATTTGTATCTGATGTCAATTAGGAAGAAGGATCTACTGTGACGGTCAACTCTTTGCACCCAGGAGCTACATCCACCAACTTATCTCGCCACTTCAACTTTCAAGGTTTCCTCTCCTACTTTCCATCTCTCTTTTGAAGTTCCTTTTGGACCAGAAAATTTAAAAAACATATATATTTCTACCTGCAGTTGTATTAACTTTAATATCTGCTCTGGCAAAACCTCTTCTGAAGACCACAGCCCAGGTATGTCAACAATTTGTAATAGTTGCTTTTGCATCTCTTGAAAAATTGCAAAAAGTTCAGCTCATTGCATCTCCAAACTTGAAGACATTTGTTTTCAAGAAGCCAATACAGGTGCTATTTTCCTGGTATAGCATAAGAAGAAGTCACACACTAAAAAGATATTCTACCCTGCAGGGAGCTGCAACAACTTGTTACTTAGCATTACATCCAGATACAGCAAACATAACTGGAAAATATTTTGCTGACTGCAACGAGGCAGCACCTTCGGCGAAAGCAACAAATGAAACCCTAGGCAAAAGGCTCTGGGAGTTTAGCCAAGAGCTTCTTAATGGAAGAAGCAAGCCAACATAGCAAACTTTCGGTAGATGTTCAAGATAATTGAGAAGTCCTACAAATGTTTGTTCCTCTAGTCCTTGTCACATCTGAGACTGTAGAGGCATTCAAAGAGCAATTGTATTACCAGTCAAAACTTTTGAGCCTTATTAAGTTGATGTTAATTAATCTTTGCCTGGTGACATCTGATTCAAGCTTTGGTTGAGTCTAAAATCCAAACCCAAATGGAGGCTTATTTATGGGCAGCTTGAATCAATTGCCACCCCTACCCTTGACTCACACCTTCCCTTTGCTCTAACCATGCTGAACCTGTCATACAGTTCTGCAGAAAGATGCACTCTATATACAAGCCTTGCGGGGCCTAAACTGGTAACCTTGATGGCCCCTTATAAAATGTCAGGGTGAACGCACTTGAAACATATTGCCATAAGTGGTATGCAGTCCAGGTTAAAAACTCAAGCTATCCAATGTAAAAGAAAGCATTTAGAACGATCAAAGCAGACTCAATAATTATGAAGACATAATCAGCTGTACATCCCAACTATAGTTTCAAACTGCTGAATCCAGTTATCAGTGAACTATACAAAATGTGATGTCCAGCATCAGCAACTCTCATACTCGCAACTGAATCTGACTGTATCTTGGACACACTCAAGAATTAAAGAGTGATGAAGAAGAAAAAAAGGGCAAAGTAGCAAGGACAGCCTCCATAACACAGGCATCACAAACTCACCCAAGATCACATCGGTTGATCAGCAGGTACAACAGATGCTCATCAACATGCTAGCCATCTTTTTAGTGTTAGGTTGTGTAAATTGCTGCTGTGTGATAACTTCCTCATAAATGACATTGCATCAATGACAAGATATCAGTAACCATCATGACAGTCAGTTTTGGTTCTGCTGTATACACGGGAGAAATGAAACCTGTCAGAAAAGTAAAAGGCACCTCTAGTTCTAATCATCGTATATCATATTGTCTTGGGTTTAAAAGCAAGCTGGCTATGCCAGAATTAACTGCAAGTGGTTTAATGACACCACAAATTATCCAGTACCAGTACCTCAATAGAATCAGAATTACCGATGTACATTACGGAAAATCTCACGCGGGAATCTTATGTTTTGGTCCTCTTACTGCTGTGGTCATGCAGCTATGGAGCGCTGCCAGCAGGTGGCAGCAAACTTGATATGAACCACCTAATCCTGCGCAAAATTAGGAAATGATAAGAATAACTACAGTACTAATAACAAGCCTATACAGCACCATATCAAGAGTCAACCAAACTATGTCACTATGAAAATCAATTATTGTCAGAAGAATCTTTTCCCTGACTTGTACACACAAATCACTTTTAAAGGATATGTCTTACATGTGCTTAGCCTTTCACTTTTCTAGGTATGACATGCCCTAAAAATAATACTAAGATCTAAGATAATACTGAGCACATACTTCCATGTGTAAATAACCACAAGCGAAGAACAAATATAAAATAAACATGCTACAACTAAATAGCCACCTGAATTAATCAAGTGCTCCTGTGCAATGGCTGCTGACACCAAGCAGCAACAAGAGAATCCCTCACTAAGTTCACATGGGTAGTGGTTTTAGATTTAGAAAATGCAAGATAGAGTATTTGTACTGTCAGTTAAAAATTACCTAACCAGCTTCAAGTCCTTGAGGTGGTCTTGTTTGCAGTATTTTGTATACTTGTTCCATAAGCTGGTCTGACAAGCTCTCAATAAATGTGTATGACTCCACAGTTTCTGCAGCTCTTACTGCAATCTTATTGAAAATGCAACACAAAGAGCTATAACGGTTTGCATGAGTTGACTTGGTGCCACCATCAATTGCAACTTCATGATTTGCTCTTCGGTTCGCAACCTTTGCATCTTTTGTCCACCTCTTCAATATGTATCCCGGTGGGAGCTCTTTAATGTTTATAATATCTAGTGTTTTCAATACATGACGACATTGAATCCCAACAAACTCAAATTTCTTACAGCTGCATGTCACCATACCATTTGATGAATCATATCTTACAGTATATTGTTTTGGGTTATCCTCCACAGTAACCTTAAACTCAAACGTGGTTTCAACCTGACCACAAGCATACACAAGACAGTCCATGGACAGTTCAAATTCCCTTTGGAATATTTTAAGTACTTCAGGTGTGTATGCATTTGCAGCCTGCCTCAACATCCGTGAAGACAGCGTCATTTGAATATTTTGACGTGCATGAATATCAGCTTGCAATTCTGCTTGTCGTCTCTCAAAAACAATTTCATCATAATGCTTGAAGAAGTCTGAGAGATCTCGTTCAGCATCCAAGAGTTCTTTTAGCATATTGTTCATGCTCTCTTTAATTAGTGCTGTTTTCATGTCTGCACAAAATATCTGTCGTCCATACGCCAGAGCCCATTTTTCCCTATCTTCATATAGCTTAGCTAACCACTCATTGCTATGGAGATCATAATTTTCTAACATTGTTTTCCATCCCAATAGGAACTCGTCTTCATCCTCATAGTCATAAAGGCATTTGCTGAAATCTCTTGCGAAAGTTACAGAACCTTGAAAGACAAAATTTAGGTGTTTTGTAGCACTATTATACATGTGCCACACACAAAGGCGATGAGTTGTACCTGGCCATGCTGCAGCTATTGCACTGCTCATTGCCCCAGATCGATCTGTCAAAATTAACCTTGGTTGCTTTCCAGACATTGCTGTCTTGAATGTGTCAAACAACCACTTGAAAGATTCTTCAGTTTCATCATACAGAAAAGCTGCACCAAAGATAATGGCTTGTTTATGATGATTCACACCTATGAAGTGCGAGAATGGCCTGCCATAGTCACTTGTTTTATATGTCGTGTCCAAACATAGAGCATCGCCAAAGTATTCAAAGTCCACCATAGACTTGGCATCTGCCCAGAAAATGTTTGTTACTCTATCATCACAATCCAGCTGCAATGCATAGTAGAAGGATGGGTCCGCAACCTGTTTTTCATGTACATATTGCATCACAGCTCCTGCATCTCCCAGCTTCATAGCATTCATTCGCTTTGATGGTATATAATTTTTATAATCTGAAGAAAGAAAAGCAGGATTTTGACAACTTTCGTCTTGTTCATCCATCTGTTCTTTACTGGGCTTCGGTGACGCTTCCAATTCTTCTGCCAAATCCATTAGATCAGCCTGGGTGGCAATCAACCCTCTTCGCCACCGCCACCTAAACAAGTGAGCTTTGGATGGGATTACAAGGGCATGGTTATGCTTGGGCTCAAACTCAGTCACACAATATCGACCATTCTTTGTAATCTTGATAGTCATCGACGCAAGGCAACCAGTTCTCTCATATGGCTTTGGACACCTCCCCCGCTGCTCATCTTTCTTTCTGCGAAAACCCTCCTTATGGCAAACGTACATCCTTGAATATATAATGCCTGAGGCTCTTCGTTTCACAAGATGTTTCCGAACACTGAATCCAATTCCTGCAGCATAGTTGATGTAGAACTGGTAGGCTGCCTCATCATCCTCGAACTCCAAACCGATTTTTGGCACCCAACTCTCATTCACAGCTGCATCACCCATGGGATGACACAAAGAAAGGCTATCAGATCGACCATCCTGCATACTCCGCTGCACATATCTCATCACAGCTCCTGTACCACCTGGCTTCATAGCATTAAAAGACTTCGATGGTATATAATTCCTAAGACTTGGCCGAACTATAGCCTGTTTACCAACATTCTTATGGGCAGCTTGTGGCATTGTTCCTGAATCATCCGCCACCTCCGGCACAGCAGTTAGAGCGTTCGCTGCGAGCTCATGGTTATGCTTCGGCTCGAATTCACTGACCCGAAATCCACCATCATTCATAATTCTCACTGTCATGTGTGCTTGACATCCACTTCTTGCATCTGGCCGTGCTCTCTTCCCTTGCTTGGCAGTCCGGGAGAACCCTTCTTTGTAGCACGAGAACACCCTCGAGTACACAAGCCCAGAGGACCTTCGTTTCACCAAATGCTTCCTGACCCCAAACCCCATCTCCTTCCCATAAAGACAGTAGAATTGATAGGCCTTCTCATCACTCTCAAACACCATATCGATCTTTGGGACCCAGCTCTCATCAGAGGCATTCCCCACAAAAGAAACTGGCTGCTCTACCAGTTCTGACATTTTTTTTTTTCCCACTGCAAGCAACTTCACTGATCCCAAACCCCCAAAAAAACGATCTTTTAAAGATGAAATTCGCTTTCAGACATCTTCCAGTCAAGCAACCTGTTGCCCTGTCAATTCCGACAATTATTATCCCATTCCAACCAACTTTCTTGATTCAAACACCTCCAAAAATCGATCTTTTGAAAAAACAAACTCGCTTTCACGATCAAAGAGCAGTAGAAAACTATAATGGCTACAGAGATTCGGATGAAAACAGCCTAACTTCGAGCTATCGTTCCTCTTTGCCAAGGGATAGCAGAAAAAAGAATAACCTAAAGAAAAAGAATAACAAGGTCTCAGCCCTGACCGCCAGTGGCTAAAAAATCTAAGAATTTTCAAGAAAAAATAATTTATATTAAATTGGAAGCAAACTCACATAGCTCTGTTTCTCTTCTCCTTCTTCTTCTTCTTTCCTTCTTCTCAGCTATCAACCGCGAGAGAGCGAGAGGGAGCGAATGAGCGAGCGAGCGAGCGAGAGAGAACGAGAGAGAAAATCTCAGCTCTGACCGCCCATGGCTAAAAAGGCTCAGAAATTTCAAGAAAAAAAGTAATTTACATTGAATTGGAAGCGCGAGCGAGTGAGAGAGAGAGAGAGAGAGAGAGAGAGAGAGAGACGAAGGGGGAGAAAGCGAGGGAGAGAAGGAGGGGGGAATCGGACGAGGGCGAGGTCCGACCCTGGTTGGACGGCTTCGATGGAGAAAAAGAGGCGGAGGAGCGGGGTAGGGAGGGTGAAGGGAGAAGGTTAGGTCCGACCACTCCAGATACACGACGCGTGTCCAAATCCAACAGCGGACGCGAGGAGACGTCCAATTCAGTTTTGCTCCCAGTCGACGGCAGGGCGACAGGTGGAGGGCAGTGAGAACCGGGATCGGCTGCCGGTTCTCTCGGAAACGGGGTAGATGCGACCGGTTGCACCGTAAATGAAGTGCCACGTTGGCCTTTTTAGAGTTTGGTTCAATAATTCCCACGTTAGCAAAGCAATACGTGGCGCTTCCACGTAAACCCTTACCCAAATTCGGTATTTGTTATTTGGGTCCCGCGTGACGGGACGTTCTGTTTTGTGTATTTTTAACCCCATTTGACCCCCTTTTTTTTTTTTTTTTTTTTTTTAATAAGATAATAAAATAATAAAAATTATGCTTACAAGGTTGATTATATCTGTTGGTACATATAAATTGATCTCGCTTGTCAAACCATGTAGCGGCAATAAGATTATTTGAATTATAAATATACTTTTTGGTCAGCTCAAGTCAGTTGTATATTGATTTGCCGATCTGTATTAATTTTCAACTCATCATTTTGCCAATCTAATCTGACTTAAGTTGATTCATGATGCACAGACGGTTAGGCACGATGCTCAATTCAATCAATTATCGATTTACGGTAAAACACATCGATTCAAAACCGATGTAATTTTAAAAGCACATATGGTTATCTCACAGCGGACATCCAGTTCAATAATAAGTCTTTCAGTTATCTTACAGCTATACTCCACATGGATAAACAATCCACGATTTTCATATAGCTGGCTATTCTGTTATAATAAATTAACGGCCTAACAAACTCTCCTAACGACTTATGGAAGCTTTCTCTATATAAAAAAGGACAAGATGTCCTCTATAAGATAAGTCAAAACTCACAATACCAAGATTCTGCTGAATTTCTTTCAGCTCCTTCATTGAAGGAAACAAGAGTCCTCACTCTACTCTCTCCGAATCTTCTCTCTTGCCTTTCAGCCTTTCTATTTCTATTGCTAATTCTCAATGCGCTGATTGATTTAATCATCGGAAGATCCTAATCCGAAAGGTACCCCACCGGATCCAGAACTTGTTTTGCAGAATTTCTTATGGACTTTACCAAACTGCACTCAAAAATATTCCAGCCTAATCCAAGACCAGCTTCACCATCTATCTTCCGAAGCTTACAACATCAATATCAACTCTATTTCAAATAATTTTTAGATAGGAAAGTTCTATTATTAAAAAGATAAACAGAAAAATATCTTCATACAAAATTACTTTGTGATGGTTTATTTTTTAAATAGTTACCCCTATCATAAGACTAATTGGCAAATTTTAGTTTCAATGCTTGAACCACATATGACACAAAAGACTATCATTCTCCGAAAAACAAGTTTATTAATCTTTATTTTAAATTAAATGTAATAGAAAATTTGAACCACAAGTCCTCGGGTGATTGTGAGGTTAGGTGCAAAGAAAATTTGAACCTGAAATTCCTAGGGGATCACTAGGTTCCATGCAATCTTATCAAGGTTCGAGGGGCTTATAAGCAAAGGAGAGCTTGATGAATTGCTATGAGCTCTTCAATTGTGATCAATATCATCAAGCATAATGAGCATATAATAGCAGAGAAGATCGAGATTCAACTTGAGCTGGATCTTATGATTGTCAAGTGCTTCACTCCTCGCAACATGCTCTTAAGATATTCGAAGCATGTGGCTTGGATGTGAAGGCTATTGTTAAATCTGTATACCATCCTAGATCTAAGTACGAAAAAAAGAGGTAGTCCAATAAATATATGTGAGATTCGGGATTCATTCTAAATAAATATGTATCAAACATTCATAAATACATATTATGTATGTCGATTTCTTTGTATTCAAACCTACCCATATTTAAACCCTAAAGCTAAATCAATATGTATTGTTCTACTAAAAAATAAATGGATCATTATCTCATAAAATCAATAATTAAGTGGATTTTAGCATACCCTGTACTTAAACCCTAAAGCTAAATCGATATGTGTTGTTCTACTGAAAAATAAATGAACCGTTGTCTTGCAAAATCAATAATTAAGTAGATTTTTCACACTAGATATGATCTTAGTAAAGGAAAAATGCCAACTAGGTTCCATTCCAATTGGCAAGGACTCATAGAGGGTTGGGATGGATACAAAGTATAAGATAACAATTAGCTTCCCTTAATCAAAAATTTTATAAAACAAAAGAAAAAGAAAAAACACTTCTCTAATAGAATCTCTTCTCATTATTTAAGATTTTTTCAAAAAGAACATCATTTACATTCTTGAAAAAGGAAAGAAAAAAAAAGGTGGCTGCTCTAACTTAAATTTTGGATCACCGTACTCCTACCCTCCAAGGAATGTACACTAAACGGACGTTTTACATATAAAAATGCTCTTATAGCAGTAATTGAGAGTAGGGAGGTAATAGTCTTTATAATGTCCAAACAAACTACTTCAGAAAGGGGGACAATATTTGATGTGTTCTTGGCAAAATCTAGAGAGCTATCAACCCATAATAACAGCACACACGCACACACCACAAAAGAAAAAAAAAAAATTTAAAAAAAATAAAAAAAAAAACTTTACTTGAATAAGATAATCCACAATTATCTCAAATGCTTCTCACCAATGGTAGCAAAAATACAAGCCCAAGGAGACTCAAAAAAGTAACCCGCAGAAATAAATTTGCTCCCGCTAGCATGCAAAATTGCCATAAAAATGTCAAAATAAAAGGAATCTTTGATAATCATATAAGCTCTCTCTCTCTCTCTGTGTGCATGCATATGTACATGTTGCAACTTCTACATTATAAACAAATATATTCATCAATATCTAAAGAAAACATAGTCATTTGGGATAATTGTCTGTAAAACTTGACTTCTATACAGTACTGGGATGGTGAGTATTGTTATTGTTCATACTGTTTTTTGGGTATATATAATAGGAAAAAAAAAAAAAAAAGCATAGCCCCAGAAGTAGTTCCCTGAATTCTTCTCTTGAGTGAAAGAAAACATACAAATCAAATGATATGATCATAGGGCACCCTCCATCCTTGGTACATGCACTCGAGAGAGAGGTTCTAAGTATAAACCCAGAGGTGGTGGTTCGAGTAGTGTTTTAAAGAGGATATAATCATACAAAACACCAAGCCATCTTCGAAACTCTTAGACTGGGTGTGAATGATCACCTCATCTCTCAAAGCCATGTGCATCCTGCAGCAGCCAAGTGCTACATTAACAAAAAACACTGAAAACATGACACCACAGAGAAGAAGTCCAGTCGGTTGCTGCAATGTTCATGTCTTGATGATGTTTCAAAAATAACTCCATGCGTGCCGCACCTCTCACACTACACTTCGAACTGTAATAGGCAGCATGAAGCTCTTAAAAACCAAACAATAACCAATTCAAAGCACAAATGTGAATGCAAATATGAAACAAAACAACCAAAATAGGTCCATGAAATATATAAATTTCTAATTACAGAACACTGTGGTCAGGACCATGATTGACAACACTAGCTTGAGTCCTCCCAATCTTGTACAGTGAAGGTAGAAAATCATGTTATTCAAGATCAAACATGAAACAACACCAGTCATTGGATATGCAAGAAAACAGTCTAGAACCTTAATGCATATTTCTCTAAAGAGGAAAAGAAGCTAGGAACCATGAAGAAAGATTATTATAATGTAAGAACCACAACTTGCTCCTAATCAGGCAAGCAACCCAACCTATTTTTAACCATTTGCCCACATGTTACTCATAAATTTGCAATTACATCTGAAGCTTGTCAGGTGCCATAACTTCCCCCACAAGCATGTCACTGATGCCACAAGGAATGAAAATTTTATACACTTGAGATTCACTTAAGATTCATCGTATAACTGCTTTAAGTTTTTTATGACGATGAAAAGTTGGAAGCAAATGCCAATGAAGGGAAAGGAAACGTCAAAACATCACATAGCACTTCATTTTCGACCAAAAAATTGAATAGGCTATGTTAATATTAATCATAAATAAAATTAATATTAAGAAAAAAAAAGCAGTAAAGCAATTGCTAGCAGTATATCTCAACCGCATAGCATTATAGTTTTAGAACATACACAGAAAAATTTCACATCAGAATTTGAATTCTACAATCCCCTTGTCAGTTCTCCAGTAGTCCAACAGGGAGCTTTGCTGTCAATAAGTCCAGAGAGCATCTGGGAAGCGAGCCCTGCAGAACATATAGCACATCATCAACAATTCTTATACAGAAATCAAGCTTTCCACCGTGTAAACTTTTAGAATATGCCTTTGCTACTCAACTATGCTGAGTACAGTGCAAGTATTCTAAGTACAGTCTAGCATGAATATAATGAAGCAATCACCAAAACCATGCAGTTATTTCACATAATATAATTCCAATAAATATGCTTCCACTAAGAAAACAACTTGCTGGATATATACTGTTGTCAAACAGTTGCTGATTTTACAGTAAACAGATGACTCCTGCATTATAACTAGATTAATATCAATCCCAACTAAACAATGTCTGAACTTAGGTCCTTCTAAATTGTAGTTTATAATAATATTACCTAACTAATCTGAAGTTCCTCAGGAGGTCTTGCTTGTAGAATTTCGCATACATGATCAAATAGTTGATCTGACTGATTTTGAACAAACGTATATCCCTCAACAGTCTCAGCAGCTCTTGCTGCAACTATACTGATAATGCGACAGAGAGAGCTAAGACGCATTGCTTTAGATGATGAAGGGTCAATGTCAGTTGCAAGCCCCAGGTTGTCCCTTAAGGACCCAACTTTAGCATCCTTTTTCCATCTTTTTAGATAGTACTGTGGTGGGAGCTCTTTAATATTTATAATATCAAGTGCTTTCAACACATGACGACATTGGATCCCAACAAACTCAAACTTTTTGCAACTGCAAACCAGTGTACCATTTAAAGAGTCAAATCTTACCAAGTGTACTTTAGGGTTCTCCTCACTGATAACCTTATACTCATAGATTGTCTCAACTGCACCAGAATTGTGTACCATACAATCCATCGACATTTCAAATTCCCTTTGAAACATTTCAAACACTGCAGGTGTATATTCACTGGCTGCTTGCCTCAACATCCGAGAAGGAGCTATAATTGAGATACTCGGAGTGGCATGAAAGTCAGCCTGTAATTCTGCATTCCGTTGCTCATCCAGCATTCTTTCAAAATGCTTAAGAAACTGAAGTAGATCTCGTTCTGGGCTCAAGTACTCCTTTAGCATGCCACTTATGCTGTCCAAACGTTGTGTACTTTTCATGTCTGCACAAAATGTCTCACGTCCATATGCCACAGCCCATTTTTCCCTATCCTCAAATAACATTTTCAACCATTCATTGCCTTTGAGATCATACTTTTCTAACATGTTTTCCCATGCTGACACAAACTCCTCTTCCTCTTCATAATCAAAGAGACATCTGCTGAAATCATATGCAAAAGTTCTGGAACCTTGAAAGACTTGGCCTAAGTACTTAGATGCATTCTGGTACATGTGCCACACACAAACACGGTGAGTTGTACATGGCCACACCAAATTGATAGCATTCCTAATTAAAGGATTTTGATCAGTTAGAATAACCCGTGGTTGCTTACCATACATTGCAGTCTTAAAGGTCTCAAACAACCACCTGAAAGATTCTTTAGTTTCATCATATATCAATGCTGCACCAAAGATGACAATTTGTTTATGATGATTCACTCCATAAAAGGGTGAGAAGGGCCTAGAACAACTATTAGTTTTGTATGTTGTATCAAAGCAGACTGCATCACCAAAGTAATAATAGTCAGCCATAGACTTTCCATCAGTCCAAAATACATTTGTAACTCGGTCTTCTTCATCAAGTTGTATCGCATAATAAAAGGAAGGGTCATTCACTTGCCTTTCTTGCATGTACTCTAGCATTGCGCCCACATCTCCTGGCTTGATAGCATCCTTACGCTTTACAGGTAAATAATTTTTATACTCCATAGAAAGAAAAGTGAGATGTTGAGAAGATGCATCTTGTCCACTCGCATGATCATGGATAGCTTTTGCTGCCACGCTAGAATCATCCACAGAATTCACTTCAACATTTCGAATCTTATTAGCAGCTCTATGCGATTTTAAAGTGTGTGCTGTTCTTGCTGTTACAAACTCATGGTTGTGCATTGGCTGAAATTCAGTCACGCGATATCTGCCATTCTTCGCAAGTTTAATGACCATTCTCGCAAGGCAACCGGTCCTCTCATTTGGCCGAATACGATGTTTCTCCACCTGAGTTTCGTCTTTCTTATTCCCATAGTATCCTTCTTTGTAGCACACGTAGGTCCTTGATATAATAACACCAGAAGATCTTCGGTTCACCCAAGCCTTTCGGACATCAAATCCTATCCTTTTAGCATAGTCATTGTAGAACTGATAGGCCTTTTCATCATTCTCGAACTCCATATCGACTTTTGGAGCCCAACTTTTATCAGCAGCATCTTCCACAGAAAAAAAGGTGACCTGCCGATAGCCCCCGGCTTGCCTGACCAAACACTCCATCATAGCCTTCTGTGATGCCGCATTCGCTATAACAGCTCGAGCCTTCTTTGCAACTCTATGCGACTTCAATGTGTGAGCTTTCGCAGGTGCGACAAGCTCATGGTTGTGCATGGGGTGGAACTCACTCACCCTGTATGTACCATTTGCTGTAATTTTGATTGTCAAATGTGCAAGGCAACCGGTTCTCTCATTCTGCCGAGGTTTCTTCACCTCACTCTCATCTTTCCTGTTGCCCTGGTAACCTTCTTTATAACAAACATACGTCCTCGATATGATGACTCCTGAGGCTCTTCGATTAATCCAAGCTTTCCGAACACTGAATCCAACTACTTTAGAATAGTGATTATAGAATTGGTAGGCCTCCTCATCACTCTTGAATTCCATATCTACTCTCGGCACCCAACTCGTATCATCAGCATCCCCTGATAGAGGGTCAGGCTCGGCCAATTCTGCCATTATCTTCACCTAAAATTAAAATTTAAAAAAAAAAAACTGATTTTTCTCTGGAAAAAAGCAATCTTTCAAAAAATCGAACTAAAAGTCAGCATCAAATTGGACAAAAATCTATGTAAGCAAGAGATAAACAGCATGAACTAGGAAAAGCCGAGCATTTCTCCAACAATTGCTCTAAAACTCATTGGATAATCAAAAATAAGCAAGAAAAACTCAAACTTGAGTTCCTAGGGCGCTTTTCGCGTACTCAAAAACCGATATAACGAAGAAGATTGCGAAAAATCGAGGAAAAGAAAAAAGAGAAATCCAAGCCAAGAAGAGGACTCACCTTGGCCCAGTAACGTTACATCCAATGCATCCGTGCGATCTGGACCTATTCCTTTCTCTTCTAAGAGCTCTAATTGCAGAGATGGCGATCAGAGAAGGAGAGAAGTCACAAGGAGCGAGCCAGAGCCAGAGCCAGAGCCAGCGAACCGGGCGGGGGGGGGGCGGGGGGGGGGTGGAGGGAGAAGGAGAGGGGAAGGAGAAATGGAACCCTACAATTCCAGTTGGAAGGGATCGTCTTCCAATTTGGTCCGGAGGTGCAAAGCAAATTGGGAAAGTAGTTAGGAGTTGGCGACAGGTGTCCGTATCTTGTTCGAAGTTGAAGGTCATCTCGTCCAAGTGGATATAAGGAGGCGGGGATTCCAACGAAAACACACAAGACGGGGAGATGGTTAATCACGCAAAAGATTTGTGGGGCCCGAAAATCGCTTTCTAACCTTGCTGGTATGCTGGTTTTACTTTCAGCCTCCCCAAAAAAATTTTCGACGCTCCGTTGATAGGGCTTGCGCCAATTGACATTGGATCCACGTTCATATTTATTTTATTTAATAGATATAGATATAAATATTAATAAAATAAAATATTTATATTTATATATATTTAATATATATATATATAATAAATATAAATACAAATTAGATAATTAAATTTTATGATCATAAAATTAAAAATATTATTAAATATATAAAAATCAAATTAATAATACGTGAATTCTCAAAAATTAATGAAAAATATATAAAATTAAATAAAATTATTAATATAATTGAATATTCAAATATTGATCGAGTAGTTGTCTATCCATACCCACATTCTTTTTTTTTTAATGAATACGACTATGAATATGAATATTAATTGAATAGTCAAATTTTCGTCCATACCTGAATAGATTCGGATATTGAAACAAATTCAGATCGATGTTATTTAATCTGCTTTCACTCTTATGCATTGATGCTAAAAATTTTGTAGAGCCAGCAATTAATCATCCATGAAAAGTCATAGTACATGCAATAATTTGGCATTTTATTTATTACACATCTAGATGTGTTCTACAGCTTAGGAAACTAGGCATTGCTATTCGTCCATAAGCTCATACATTGTTCACCTTGCACGCCATTACTTAAAAAGAAAAATTGCAAAATCTCCTAAGATTTTCCAAAGGAGAAGAAGATCAGGTCAAATAATAAAAAGAAACTCATGAATAGAAAAGTGCTGCTCTTCTTCGAGTTACACGTGCGAAGGAAAGCCAATCAAGCAGATTGGGCTGCAAGAGAAGATTTTCAGCTAGGCTCTCAAGCCTACACTCCATCAGACTTAGCTATGCTCTAAATGTTGACATCTTTAATGTACTCTTTTTTTTAAAGAAATAAAAAAGATAGAGTATTCGTACAAGTCACGTATAAATAGAATAAAAATTATATTGGACAGGCACTATATAATATCATACGAGGCGGACTTTCTATTTTATCATAGTTCTCTTAATGCTGATCCGAAATAAGAAAACTGAAACTCTAAGAATCCAACTAATAGAGTCATTAGTCTCATAATTAAACATAAACAAGCATATTATACTCTTTATTTCTCATTTTCATAATATGCTTTTTATCGATATATATTACGTGGCTAAGTGATATACACCAAATAAATTAATCATTAAACAAATTAAAACGCACCTTTAAAAAAATCGATATATAGATTTCGAGATATGGAATTCATTAATATATAGTATATAGCCATATGGTGCACACTAAGCAAATCAATCTAGGAACCTAATACATATTTTCAAGCAAATTAATATATAGTTTTAAAAATATTATGTTCATCAATACATACTATATGATGAGTGCATACACATCGATTTCATGATACATACTACAAGCTTTTTTAATAGATATCTAATAGTGATCCAATACATACATCTAAGTAAATTGAGACAGTTTTTATAATATGAAGTTCATCAATATATAGTACACAATCAGATGATATACACTTAGTAAATTAATTATCTAGCAATCCAATATATATCTCTAAACCAATTGATACGTAGTTTTCATAATATTATATTCACCAATACACACTACATAGTATGGTGATACACTCATTAACTTTCTGATATATACTACAAGCACTCTTTGATGCATACCTAATAATGATCTAATACATACATCCAGATAAATCATTACACAATTTTCAAAA
This sequence comes from Elaeis guineensis, assembly GCF_000442705.2. Lineage (NCBI taxonomy): Eukaryota > Viridiplantae > Streptophyta > Magnoliopsida > Arecales > Arecaceae > Elaeis > Elaeis guineensis. The sequence continues at coordinate 7,652,926 of NC_026001.2, forward strand.
TATACTTTTTATCTAAAAATATATATTGAATTATTATTAGGTATATATATATCAAAAAAGCTTACAGTATGTATCAAGAAATCAATGAGTATATATTACCAGGTCATATTAGTGTATACTATGTATCGATTTGGTTAAAAATATGTATTAGATTGCTAGATGACTAATTTACTTAGTAGTATTAGTGAACTCTATATTCTGTAAACTATGTATCAATTTATTTAGAGATATGTATTAACTTACTTTATGATTAATTTGTATATTATGTATAATATAACCATGTAATATGTATCAGCTAAAAGATATATTAAAAATAAAAAACAAAGAGAATATCCTATTTTTTTAATCACAGAACTGACAACTCCATTAGTAGAACAGGTTCTTGACTTTTAGATTTATTCTTTAAAATTAGTGTTAAAAAAAATATAACAAACTATAAAATCTGTCCCATAATTTTTCTCTAATACTTACCCCATATGATTTTTTTTCATATGAATATGAAAAAAAAAAGTCAGGAACTGAAATATCATGGAGCAGCGGTAGAGCTACCCCCATAAATGTCCACATCATCTCTTTGAAATGCTTCGTGACAAAAGAGGCAATCCAATCAGTTGTATAGTTCATCTCACAATAATATGCCTAATTGCCAACAAGATGCACTCCTGCGATAACCTCCAAATATCATATAAGAGTGGATGGCTGGAAGTGCTCTTTCTTGACCTTAAATCCATTCCACTACTATAGTAAAGTGACCCTCAATGATGAGACAGTCAACTCTCAAGATTAGCCTCGCATAATTGATGCCTACGTAGGCCACCTACAGCTCAGCATCTAGAATAGTGGGCTCAAAAAGATGTCTACCGCCCATGGCTACCATCCTTGAATTTAGTCTGTGGATAACAAACTTAGCTCCTTTACTGCTCATCACATTGCCATCAAAATTGACCTTGAGATACCTTGGAGGTTGGGGCTCCCATGAGATGAACACCCTACAGGTGGCTGCATGAGCAGAGAGGGACTCCTAGGAATCTGTGGTCCTCAAGACCAAATCAATTAATAACGAGTGAGTACTTTCAGCAATCTGACTCAAAACTCTTTCTAAGAAAAACCTCATGCGTAGCCTTTTGAACTCGAACACTATGTTGTTTCTATTCAACCAGATATGATAAGCAATGTAGGCTACTCTAATACTCAACACTAGAGTAGCCTCAATGCCAATGCTCTGTCGCAGAGCCTCAAGGAAGGACTGCACCTATGTCTCTGTCTCGGCCACAATCAGAAAAAAGCTGGACAGTCACCAAATCTATTCAACTCTCGAGTGGAGGAAAAGAATATGCTCCATGATCTCATCCTCCCTTCCGCAGTGAGGACAAGTGGGCAGAAGGGCCACATCCCTGCCTCTCAGTATAGATCTAGTAGAGAGACGGCCCCAGGCAACCTTCCACACGAATATGCTCACCTTTGGATGAACCTCGAGTCTCCAAATCCATGCACCATCTAATTTCCTGACTAGGTCCCTCCTATACAAGTCATAGAGGTCCCTCACCACCACCCTTCGAATAGAGGATGATCTCCACACCTTTACATCCTAACTCCGATGGACAAGAATCACCTATGATAGAACGCTCTCAGCCAACTAATCACCAAGAGGATGGGTAACTACTGTAGTGCTCCACCCCTTCTTTTTTTTATTAGAATGAAATAGATTGCAAATCCACAAGGACTCTCCAACTTCGATACTCACAAAGGTCGACCATTGGCTCAGCAATAGGTTCATTATCTATGGGTCACGTAGAAGATCTACAGTTCATCCATCCCTCACTAGCCATATGCCTGAGTTATCACCTCCAAAGCATGGAAGCAAATCTCCCTCCATATAAATGAACACCTCTGCTCAGCCTAAACCTCAGTGCCATACGATCATGTTTTATACTTGGCTCTCATCATCATGCTTTAGACGCTATCCGACAAAAGTAGGAATTTGACTGCACGCCTGGCAATCAGGGCCTCTCGCCTAAACATAATAAATGGGATACTAAGACCCTCATCCTTAATCGACTGGTAGATCATGTCCCAAGCCAGGAGATGCACACCTCCTCCTTGATGTGACCCCACAAGAATCTCCTAAATTACTGCTCAAGCTGCACCAAGCACGTCTTCAGTAGGACAATGTTTGGGAGAAGGTAGATAGGCATGGAACTAAAAACAAACCTCACCAATATCAATATGCTTATCATAGACAATGCTTTGGCCTGTCACCCCTAGAGCTGCTCCCAAATCATCCTCTCCTTTCCAGAGCACTCCATCCTCCGTGGTCTCCATTCAGTGATGGGGACCCCTAGATAGTGCAATAGTCTATTTTGCTCCTCAGTACCCAACATCTCTGTAATCGCATGTCTCATCTGGACCTTTATCTTTGGGCTGAAGTAGATCACTGATTTAAGAAGATTCACTTTCTGACTTGAGGCCAAGCAGTATTCCTCTAAAATCCCTACAAAGTTGATTACATTTCCGACAGACGTCTGGCCCATCAGTAAATAGTCATCTGCAAAGAGTGTGAGATAGATTGAACCCCTAAAGCTGGCATATAGAGATCTAAGTCTGGCCCTAGAGACATAGCCTTAAAGCACGACATAACACATCAGCACAAACAATGAAAGGTAAGTGAAAAGGGGGCAACCTTGACGGAGGCCAAGTGTCGACCAGAAGAAATCCATTTTGGTGTCGTTGATCACAATCACAAAAGTTGGGGCCCCAACACAAGACATGATTCAAGTGATCTGTACCGACTATGAAATCCAAAACACACTAGTACTTGCTGCATAAACTATCAGCTCATCTGGTACGAGGCTACAATAGATCAGAGCTCTAAGGAGGTCATGCATAAATTCTAGCACAAACACAATATTGTCGGTGATACTACGGCCAACGATGAAAGCACCTGCTTTGGACCAATGAGATGAGAAAAAATCTATCTCATTAAATCCACAAGAATTTGAAATACACCTTATACAAGATGGTGCACAAGCTAATCAATCGGTAGTGATTCGGCTTCCAAATATTCTACTTCTTCAGCAGAAGAGTAATAAAAATCCTCTTTCAAGCCTCCAGTATGTACAAATAACTGCTGAATTACCCCCGCTATCTAAAACTAAGTAATAATCTAATATTGGCTGAAGAAGAGATGGAAACTATCCAGGCCAGGCACCTTATCCTTTGCCAAGGACAAAAGCATCCCTTGAACTAAAGATATAGTTTCAAAAAAGTTAACTTCGTACTATTACATATGTTTACTTTTTTAGGCTTTGTCTCCTATATATGTACCAAAAAAATAAAGATACCCATCAAGTGTCTCTATTATGCCGTTTAACAAAGAGAGATTTTTGCAAACCTTTTGAAAGAAAGTTGCCAGTTTACCACACTAGCAGAGTCTTCAACAATTGGACCAAGGGAGTTGGGATCAAGTCGCGTCTATCCCAAGAGGTGGAAGGTTAGCAGGACTTGATAAAGGGCTGCCCTTTATTGTGTTGCTCATTAAGCATTATCTAAATTCATATGGTAAGAATATAAAATTTTTTAAAGTGAGAGGCCCTACGCAACTTTTCTTTTTTCTGAAAAAGCAGTCAAGCCATGTATAGATAGAAATAATACATTTTAAAAAAATAAAAAAAATATTAATAAGAGAAAGAGAAGAAATCAAATTCTCTTTATCCTTTAAATTTAGCAAATAAATTAAAAAAATTGAACAAATCATCCTTGAATCACCACCTGATGCAAACAAACTTGATGTCCGTGAATGTTTGTTTGGTTGGGATTAATCTAGTGAGAAAAAATAAATCTCATATCAGATTATCATATTGGATATGAAAAATAGAAGAGAAATATGGTAAAAAAATTGATGGATCTCATATTTATTTTTTAGAGAAAGAATATAAAATAAATATCAAGAGAGTTGGTATTTGATAAATTTTTAAATGATGGTAATCTATATTTAACAAAGATACCTCCAATACATTTAATAAAGAAAAGTGCAAAATAAAACATTGATGACAATAAAAATATCGAGAAGGATAAAGCTGAGAAAATAGATTACATATGTAGTCGTTGAATTTATTTTGATATCTTTTCAGATTCATTCAATAAAGAGTTTTTGTAAAAAATAATTAAGATGCAGATAGCATTATGCAAAGGATTATGTAATTATAGTCATTATATAAAAACTTATACAAGATGACAATATTATTCAGGTATTAGAAAATTATTTTATGTTAATAGGCATATTTATAAATTTGATCAAATTTCTTTATAGGAATATCTTTAACCAAATATAGTAAATTTTTTCCGGCATCATTTTTTGAAGTAATTTTTCCACCAAGTTATTTCCTTCCCAATCATTTGTGTAGATAAATGATATTCAATAATCATGAAATTACGTCAGAATCTAGCATACCTCAACCAAACAGATCCTTAATAAAAATTTTAAATCTTTTAACTCACATTTCCTTTCTAATTGCCTTTGCTACGCGTGAGAGAGAGAGGATGACTCCTCTCTACAACCTTCCCTCGCTATGGTGTTTGAAATGATCAGAAGCCTTATCAAGCTATCCAAGTATAGCTTGCCAGATGATTAGATGATAAAAAAGAAAATGAAGAAATGCCAAACATCTCTAGACATTGGTCTAATCATTGTAACAGAGATGCCGCGAACCTGTCATCAATACTTTTCCTCCTAGTGCCAACACATCTCAGATGTCCCTAGGCAATATAGCTTAGGAAAAAGTAGAGCAGTTGCATGGGCGAAAACTTCTTAATCAGACAACCCTCCATGACTAGAAAACCACTGATGAACAATAGTGGCTTCACAGTTTTGTATTCCTCGCTAAATGCATGGGTTGCAACTAGTAACCAAAAAAAAACCATCGGCTCCCCGCCACTCTAATATTTGAATTGAGTGATCAAGTAATTATTAGAAAAAATTACAGCAACACCTTTAATTCTTCCTGACTTGCACCCACAATGTTTCAATTTTTTATTCTTTCAATTAAACCTCACAAGTCATCCGAGCTCTAGCATCAAATGTAAATGACTAATATATCGCCGGATTCCCGTTCCCACCCAAATACAACTTTTGTAATCTAGCTAGGTGAAATTCTATATCCAAACTTATCTCACATGATTCACATGTTTACAAATCCTCACTGAAATAGATGGTTGGATAACATTACCATCAAAACTTTTAGAATTTAATTGAAAAAATTAGAACTTTTAATGCAAATCACGAAATATTGAAGGAGTGTGCTATACTTTTTCCTAATTATGAATTCCAGACTTTTTCTCAAATGTGAGATTTCCACCCTCAAACTTCCCGGTTGGACGAAGATACATGATGCCAAACTGATGCAGCAGTCTGAACCACACAAGTTAGTACACCTGCTCAAGCTTTGCGACAGTATCAAAGAAATCATGGCCAGGTTCGTGACAAATTCAGTGGTATAAAGGATTACGGTAGCTTATAGCATTAATAGCTGTTGTGCGCACGTGTCAAGCAGATCGTCGGAGACTACACACTCCATCCCACGAAGTATTATCCACTTCGGCTAAGTCCGAACGGAGAGCGTGCCCCGTGTCCCCATCGGAGGTTGTCCCTGAAGCCCCTGAGCGGACCCCATCGGAGATTGTACCTCTCCGGTCCAGCGTCACGCAGACGGCCTCACAGTTTTATCTTTCGCCCTATGGGCAAAAAACACCTCGTGAGGAAGGTGTGCTCGTATCCCTCTTAAGCACATGCACACACCAGAGTTGCCCGATGTGGGACTATTAAAGGAGGTCCCTCCACAGCCTGCCCACAACATGCCCCCCACTCTGGAGGGTGCATGTGCGGACAGGGGGCGGGTGCCCCCTACCTGGCGCGCCACTGTTGTGCGCACGTGTCAAGCAGGTCGTCGGAGACCGCACGCTCCGCCCCACGAAGTATTGTCCGCTTCAGCTAGGTCCGGACGGGGAGCGTGCCCCGTGGCCCCCACCGGAGGTTGTCCCTGGAGCCCCTGAGCGGGCTCCACCGGGGGTTGTACCTCCCCGGCCCAGTGTCACGCAGACGGCCTCATGGTTTTGTCCTTCGCCCTATGGGCAAAAGGCGCCTCGTGAGGGAAGGTGTGCTCGTATCCCTCTTAAGCACATGCACATACCAGAGTTGCCCGATGTGAGACTATTAAGGAAGGTCCCTCCACAGCCTGCCCACAACACACGTGTCAAGCAGGTCGTCGGAGACCGCACGCTCTGCCCCACGAAGTATTGTCCGCTTCGGCTAGGTCGGACGGGGAGCGTGCCCCACGATCCCCATCGAGGGTTATCCCTGGAACCCCTGAACGGGCTCCACCGAGGGTTGTACCTCTCCAACCCAGCGTCACGCAGACGGCCTCACGATTTTGTCCTTCGCCCTATGGGCAAAAAGCGCCTCGTGAGAGAAGGTGTGCTCGTATCCCTCTTAAGCACATGCACACACCAGAGTTGTCCGATGTGGGACTATTAAGGGAGGTCCCCCCACAGCCTGCCCACAACATGCCCCCCACTCTGGAGGGTGCATGTGCGGACAGGGGGCGGGTGCCCCCTACCTGACGCGCCACTGTTGTGCGTACGTGTCAAGCAGGTCGTCGGAAATCGCACGCTCCGCCCCATGAAGTATTGTCCGCTTCGACTAAGTCCAGACAGGGAGCGTGCCCCGTGGTTTCCATCGGAGGTTGTCTCTGGAACCCCTGAGCGGACCCCACCGGGGGTTGTATCTCCTCAGCCCAGCGTCACGCAGACGGCTTCACGATTTTATCCTTCGCCCTATGGACAAAAGACGCCTCGTGAGAAAAGAAGTCAAACATCATTCTAGGTCTTCACCAATGGATGCAAATAAAATCGAGCAAACCCTGATGGGTTAAATACAAACAAAACAAACAGCTAGAGACACAAAACGTCATAATTCAAGTCCAATATCGACATGGTTATTAAAGTGTTGAGGCCTGTCATAACAAAGTCTTCATGCACCTCAGTTTTCCACGGCATGAACTTCAGAATCTGGCAAAGCAAATATTGACAGATCTTTCAATTGATTTTAAATAACATGTCATGTCAATTTCTTCTTCTATGATGCTGTATGAAATTAATGGATTGGACTGTACAATCAACTTCCTCGGTATACCATTCTACTAGCATGCTTATTGTGAACAAACAACACCGCACCCTCCCCGGTGTATCGATCTATACCATATAACAAGTCTCTGCCCTTCTTCTGGCTCAAAATCTTGCCAAAAAAGAATAAAACTTTGGCACTAGGAAAAAGATCCAATTTGAGCAGAAGTCCCCTCTCACCGTAGAATCTGCATTAATTTATACAACTGACCGCCTGTGTTGGCACATTTCTTTTTAAGCCTTTAGCTGCTATGGTGCTGTTGGCTTTGGCATTTAGTAGCAATATCGATTGCTCTCATAGGCATAAATTGCCCAAATACTAACAAATCCCATCAGAATATGCCGACATCACTGGTTGATCTCGCATAACTCCCACTTGCCTTCACCATCGACAAGTTTCAGCTCCATGGAATGGAATGGTATGAGGGCAGGACGCTATAGAAAAGTACATAAAATAGTTGAAACAACAAATAAGGAAAGGAAGATTTAATCTAAGCTCAGAAATGAACAACAAATATTATACCATCTGTGCTTACCTGCGAAGATGTAATAACTGTTATGCCCATTTCATTTGCCAGTCTGTATAGGTGTTCTTCAACATCTACACTGGTGGCACTGTAGCAAGTGAAAATAGTATAAGAACCTGATTGGCAGTTACTATTTAAACCACTCAACAAACACATCAAGACAGAACTTGATAGATTGCATACTTGGTGCACTCGTCAAGGATACCAAATTTAGGATGATGGAAAAACAACCGTGCCTAGAAAGTACATAATTAGCCATGTGTTAGCTGCGGAAACTCAAGTAATACAGAAAGGGCAGTAAAATAATGATGGTTCCTCAATTATGAGTAACAATTGAGGATGTGACTCACCATGCCCAGCCTCTGTTGTTCACCTAGCGATAGAACATCTTCCCAGTTAGAAGTAGCATCCCAACCTTCCCTTTCAAGAAGGTACACTAATCGAACATTCTCAAGAATAGTCTTCAGGTGAGCATCCAGAAGATCAGAAGCATCAGGTTTGTCACCTACACATCATGAATACTACAAATGTCAAGCATTTTGTATCTAATAGCAGAAAAGAAAACATTACTCTCCCTCTCTCTTCCCCTCTCTTGTAATATATTCACTGTATAGCACCTGCGAAAAAATAGGTAAAAAAATGCAAGTGTTTATTTTGGGAGGGGTCTTTACTTGTATGTATTTTGCAATTGCAACATATACAACTCTATAATAGCCACCAATGGGTCATATTGACAAGTAATAAATAGATAATTCATAATAGTTTCATAAGACACCTTCGTGAGAACTTTTTTCCTTCTATACATTCAACCAATGTCAACTAGTGATTCGAAGTTGCTAAGGCTACAAAGCTTCTGGAATCCATTAACTAATTCAAAATACTGCCATGTTGAGACATGTACAGGAGAGTCGAACATGTCTGATTTTAAAACATGAAATTCCTGACTGCAAAAAGTTTGGAAATGGTTCACATAAACCAAAAATTTACTAGGAAATGCATAACTTTCAGATATCTTTCGCAAACTCCTAGTCCTTTCTGTAGAATATTCCACAACACAGTAAAGTTGGTTTATTGGAGATGTTTGTAATAAAAAATTGTAGAATTGTTGAACCAGCTGATGGGCATATGAGGTTAAAAGAAGATATGGGAATTCAAGATGCGCTCTGTTAACCTGGTTTATTAAAAAGGTTAACCTTTACATGCAAAGATTCTAAAAGGAATTTAAGTAGGATTAGCAATCTAAATTCAGAAGAATTTGGGCCTCCCTGTTAATGTAATGCTTTCCTGTATGCAGAGTGTACGATTAGAACAAGGTCTTTCTGAATGTAATACACAAATAATCTCAGTTTGGGGATCAAGTTTGAGAACTTCCTGCATCTGATGCACCTGAGTTATGCCACATTTTAGTCCTCAAGAGACACAGCAATAGAGCATGAGGCATGTGGCAACTATCAGGCTTTTCCTTCTCAAGAAAGACAGAATGAAACTGCTAGATACAAGAAACATGTGAAGCAGTCAAGATAATTTTCTTAAATGCTTGAACTATTTACTGGACAAGTCCTTGAGGCTGACACATAACAAAAACAAATTACAGGTACATGCACGCATGCCATAGCATAGTCATGTTCTAGAATTGGTATAGCAGAACCTCTCCCTTTTCTCACAAGCATGTTGGATCCTTGGCATATGATTGGGTCTTTCCCCTACCCATCACCAGAACTCACAAGTGGGTTGTAAGGATCTCCTATTTCCCCTCTTTCCTCAGAAATAACACAGAATAAAAGCATCTGAAATTCTGAATGAAACATATTTTAATCCATCCCACACAAATTCACCCATAACAATCTAATACTTACTCATCCTTTATTTTACTATAGATCTTTGATTAAATCAACCAGTAATCAGAAATAGGCCTTTGGTGATTTACCTGCATGGAACATCGCAAGCATCGTCATCTCTGCTTCCTCACGTGAGAGAGGGTATATGATTTGATCCCTCAGGGTCCCCAGACTTGTATACGGTCGCTGGGGAACATAGAACATGCCTTGGCAGGGCTTGACAAGCCTTCCACTCACCGTAGGCCACAAACCTCGAAGGACTCTGAATACAGAACTCTTCCCACTCCCATTAGGTCCTTCAACAGATGATGAAAAATTAATAAGATCAAGGTTGATCAAGCTCCCGATAGATTTAAAAGAAAAACATTATGCTATTTACCAGTAACAAGCAGGCTTTTCCCCTGTTCGATATCAAATGTTAGATGCCTAGCCAACAGCTTCTGTGAAGGGGTAATAATATCCACCTTAGAGAAAGAAATAATATCTTGAGCAGGTGAGTCACTTGCTTCAAAGGACATTGAAGCATCAGGTAGAGTAATATCTGCATATTCCACATTATATAGAATTATATTTTTCATTTTCCATCAGGGATCAGATAACTAAAAAAATCACAAAGGACCACATTCATGGCACTAGCATGCATGAATTTTTTATAAAATAAATGGAAAGGGAAATTATACATCCCAACTTCCACAGCAGATATTTTAGTGATGAATTTAATAAACTGAAATGAAAAATTAAGGAAAGAAGCAGCCTAATATATGCATACGCTACATATGTACAGCAAGAATTCATGCACAATTATGCATTTAAAGTAGCATTCAGGTGGCTTTTACTATATGGTTGGCAATAACATCCCATAGAAACTGCACATGAAAAATTATGTACTTGCATGCAATAAGTTCAATGTAACAGTAACTCTAGCAGAATAATATAATTCCTAGCACCATTGCATCTAACACTCACATGCCATGCGCCCTTCTACTCATTTAGCACCTGTATGGGTGGTTGGGCTTGGAGAATAGAGGTGCAAAGGGGAACAATGCACTGATATAATGATCAAATGAGACTTACCACTCTGGGAAGCATCAAGAAGCTCCTCCAGCTCAAAGATCCGATTTATACCACCAGAAAGTTCAAGGAACTTCTTATGCAACTCAAGAATGTCCCCAAATGCCAGAAAGCTTTGTGACACTACGGATGCTAAGAAGCGCAATGCATGTGCCAGCTCCCCTGAAAGAAATATACCACTGTGAATATCAGATAACCTATAATTCATGAATATATTCACATGACACTCATAATTGGTTCAACCTTGTGTAAAAGTCAAAGCACGATCTCCTTTGTGCTCCATAGCATATAACAAACTAAGTCCCCAGGTCACATTGTGCGGAAGTTGTTTCGTGACGAAGTCATCTATTATACCGTACAGCCATTTTTTTCTCAATAGGATCTTTGAGTGATGAAGCAAGTCCCTAAACCTTGAATCAACCATCTGTTTAATGTAGAAAACATGTTTAAAGCATCAGGAGCTATAATAAACTTTTTTCATCAGATAATTATATGACAACGTAGGAAAATAGCCAGGTTTGCCATCCCGTACCGATACCGGTACCAAACTAGTGCAGTCTTGTACCGTACCGACACTCGGTACACCTCACCATCTCGCACCATACTGCATATTCCAACACTGTAATAGGATGGTACCAGTACAGGATCTAATATCGAGACAGCAAACCTTGCTTAAAGGAAGGTCTACAAAGTTAAAATACCAAATTATGCAACCAAGTGAAGTCCCGTTGATCCTAATATCATATATCCTCAACAAGACAACTCTGATATGAGGACTCATAGTGATAGTAAAATGGTTCAAATTCAAACAATTGCACCTAATTTTGTTTAAACATATGGGATAAGGAAAATCAAATGCCATTAAATGGTGCAGGGATGCTTTCCACTAAAAGGTCCAGGAATACACATTAAACTGAGATTTATAAATGTTCTAAGTGCAAGTATTCATTCAGCATAATCTAAATATGACAATAGTAGAGGTATCACAAAGATCATGTTAAACTAAGAGACAGAATTTCTTGAGCAATTTATAAAAGAAAACTACTTATCATGAACAGACAGGTGAATACAAAGACACATTGCAGGATATACCCAGTCTAACTCTGCAGAGCAGTCTTAGTAGGCGCTTTCTGCCAATTAGTTGAGCGGACAGTAGCTTGACGAGCAAGATTATATGTTTGGTGTGCTATAGACGTAAGTATCTTAGATTATGTGAGCTTGATAGAATGATCTTAGATAATAAAATGAAGTGACAACAAAAGTAGAGTACAATAATTAGAAATATGCCATCACAGAAAACATGAGCGTCATGATACAAATGGATTGTCATGGCCTTTACAAGAAACTTACAGTTCTTTCCCGAGAACCACCGCCAAAGAAAGCAACAGACTCAGCATGCGTACGGAGTCTTGCATGCATAAACCTAACAAAAAGGACCAAAAAAAGGAAGTAAACTATGAATATAAATAGGAACAAACACAGGAGCAAAATTAAATAATGACAAGATGCATGGAGTTAGAAGTGACAAAGGTTACCTAAATGTTCCCTCAAGCTGTTGTTCCCTACTTGCCAGCTCACCAAAATCAGGGGTGACACTTCTCAAGAAGCCCAAGCCTAGTAACATGTAAGTGTACAGTATAGCAACTCCTCTTTGTCCAGTTAGGAGTTTCATTCTCCAAGTGAACCTTCAGCATTTAGACAACATCAGCAGACATGTAAACATCTATATCAAGGTTTCACAATGACCAAATCTCAACAACCAGACAAAAGTTGCATAAGATATATAACCCCAGAAAGTACCTACCAGAGAATGTCTACAGAAGGTTTTACCATTCCAGTGACCAATCCTGCAAGATCACTGGTCAACTTTTCCACATCATGGGTTAGTCGCTGGTCTGCATCAATATTTTTACCTGCCATGTGAAACACCTGAACACAGAAATATTAAATTATGCTTAGCATCAGAAAAAAGCTGCTATTGCAGCTTATCATAAAGATAAACAACAAAAGCATCCTGTGACTTATCATCCAATATGATCAGTGCAATGGAATTTAATGTCAATAATTAGTGCTAATATGACTTAAACACAAAATTTGATAAGATCAAAAGATCAAAAGCAACCTCTAGTTCCTATTCACACCACATCCAGATCAGTGATTGTGATGTAAAGGCCGATATACCAAGGTGCTAGCTGAGAGATCAAGGGTGCAGATCAAATGAATGTAATGCAAACCAGCAAGAACAAGTATCAAAAGTTGAGTAGTGACACATGTCCTGGCAGTTAATGGGAGCCACTTATAAATATCAATTGTAAATTTGTAACTTGAACTAAAGACCAAGGTTTTGCATCCCAGTGGGACGGGGGGCATCTCGGCCATCCCATCCCGTTCCTGTGAGAAAATAGAACCGTGATGGTTTCGGAACTCTAAAACCCATCCACATGAGGAGAAAAGAAGAAAGAGGAGAGAACAAAAGGAAGGAAAGATGAAAAAAAGGAAAAAAAATGAAAGAAAAGAAGATGAGAAATGAAAAAGAGAAAGGGAGAAAAAAAGAAAGGAGAAGGAGAGCAAAAAAAGAAAGAGAGGAAAAGAAAGAAAAGAAGAAACATAGAGAAAAAGGAGAAAAAGAAAAAAAGAAAGGAAACAAGAAAGGGAGATAGATAAAGGATATCTACCGGGATGCATGACCGAGACAGCGGGGCATCTCGTTCTATGAAAAAATCGGGATACTTTCGCCATCCCACGGGATTTAAAACCTTGCTAAAGACCTTTCACTCAAAGAATCAAACTTTATCTTCATCCTTAATTTATCATTGCCTTTATCCTTTGCAGTTCTTTTAAATTCCTTGCATTTTACCTTCTGAATTTTTTGCCTTTATTTTTCAAGTAGGACACAAGTTTACCAATAGTGATATGGTACCTCGTAGCCCCAGCTACACTCCACTTCTCATCCTCTTTCTAGGCAGCATGATGATAGCAGAAGTCCTTGAAGATCAAGGCACCTAGACCAACACTACTACTATCATCACAACCCCCTTTTTATATCCTTTCTAGCTATTTAGACATCATGTAGCACATCCATGCAAGGTCCGTGGAACCGGAACCGAGATCCATGCTAGCTGGCCAACAGTACGAGTTAGTACAGATTTGTATTGGACTAGACCGGCATGAACCAACATAGAAGAGAAGAAAATCGGGCAAGAGGAAAAAAGTGAAAGAGGAGAGGGAGAGGGTGGCCAGAGGAGATGCACGAAATGGCCATAGGCGAAGGGCCGCCAAGGACTCCGCTTCTTCTGCCAAATATCGACCAAGAGAAAGAGGGGGGAGGGAAAGAAAAGGAGGGAGAGGAAGCCAATAAAGAGGCCGTCGGAGGGCCTCCAGCTGGCTGCCGGACGGCAAAATCACAGCCTACAGCACCATGAGCATAAAACGGGGGCGATCGTCCCTATTTCATGAAAAAAATTTTAAAAAAAATCCAACTACAGTGAAGCCAGCAATGGGTGTGTGTTGGCTTCACCATTTCTTCGATTTTTTTAAAAAAACTTTTGAAATAGTAAAGCCGACAAACTAATTGTCAGTTTCACTATTCATCATTATTTTTAAAAAGAATGCGATGAACTAAACAGGAGTGATTGCCCCTATTCCACTGCCGCAGTTCCACCTACGTATTTTCTGCCGCTCGATGGCCACAAGCCATCCGACGCCTTCGACGGCCTCTCAACCAGTTGTGGTTGTACTGTTGCTCCCCCTTCTCTCTCTCTCTCTCTCTCGATTAAACGCCCCATTGGGTGACACCAAGCGCGCAGGCCTCTGCAGCCCTCCGACAACACCATCCCCTCTTTTTCTCCCCTCTCTTTTCCTCTCCCTCTCTTTCCCTCTCCCTCGTCCGGTGTTCTGATTTGGTTTGACGAACCATCCCTGTTTGCAGTCAGTACAGCTCGGAACGTCCTGAACTGCCCAATTCGGGATGGTTCAGCGAACGCTGCGTCTATGTGATCATTTAAACTAGTTGAAGCCTGCAAACTTGCTATGCCACTCTTGACGAAAAAGGGCAAAGAAACACAAACATGATGCAAAAAGACAGCATGAAGGCTTATGAGATGGAACAAAAAAAGGGCTGATTCCCACACTCCAATCTGGTCACTTAGGTTCTCCTAGTTGGATAGAGCTCAATTTAGGAAAACAAGAGAGGAGTTAAAAAGGAAAGAGTCATGCAAGAAGCTCAAACATTGTGAGGAATTCCTGATAAGGACTCCTCATGCATGGAAAGGAGAAAGCCAGCTGTCCCTGGTGGATTTTCTTTCCTTCCCTTTTCTTTAGCTTTGTGTGATGAGAGTCCTCACTAATTAAAGCTCCACTTTATGAAACCATGAAAGCTGCCCTTTTATAGTTTTTTTTTTCCCCTGTTGTAGAGTCCTAACAGATATACTCTGTAACAAACAAGTGTCCGTCTACAGACAACCTTATGCTTCAGTTCTCTTACACGACTGAAACAAGTTCTTCTTGTCCCCCATATATTTTTAGGACCACTAGAAAATCCTCTGAAAAACTCTTTAAACTGACTTTTCATAGCTTTATGATAATGGGCCAAGCTTGTCCATAGAAGACGTGTTTGCGAGTTTCTAACTTTTTAAAAATGTGCTGTTCTCCCTGTTTCTCTCATTTCATCCTGAAAATTTTAATACAGAACCAAGGTTCTCAACCCATAGGTCACGCACTTTATACCCTCACAACTTTCACTTGAAATCATAATCTTCCTAGTTTAGGGATTTAGAGATTAGGGTTCAGCTCTGAATTAAAAATTTTAGCATGCTATGATTTCAGTTCCTGGTATATTTAAGTGCAACCTAGCTTAAAAATTCTCTCTGCTAACCTTCCTGCATCACATAATTAACACTGTAATGACCCACCCAACCCCCCCCCCCCCCCCCAAAAAAAAAGGTTATAGAATAGTTGTGCAGTCCTCGTTGAGAAAGGAAATCCTCTTTTAAAATTATCAAAGACATCTTCTTACCAAAAAACTACTATAATATTTACTGAAAGAATCTTAATTTCATGAAGAAAAGATTACCTTGTAAAAAGCATTTCTTCTCAAATAATATTTAAGTAAATGCTGAGTCAAACGAATTCGCCATCCAAGAGCAAGCTTGGCTGTGAGATACCTGTAATCCACAAAAAGCATATTTTACACAAGGGATCTTAAATTGTTGCATGGTTGCACTTCCTTAGCCAGCAAAGCTAGGTAACATTCAAATCAGTAATGGAAAAATATGAAACCCAGTATGTATATATCGTTTGCTGTAGCATTGCAACTAGCCTAAAGAGTTGCCAGGAAGACAGTAATCACATACAGAATATAAGATGGACAAATGATGTTTTATCATGCAAAAATGTATGGCAATCTAAAAAGAATGTATAACAGCAAAGGTGGTGTGAAAAAAAGATATTCAACAAATGATTAATGCAGGAAACAATGCATGCAGGAAGCAATATGGACTGCATGCCTATGAACATTCAAAGGCCATACCACTAGAATATAGAATGAACACACATGAATAAGTACATATAGAACCATGATCAGCCTCGAGCCAGTCTCTTATAAAAGCACACATTTATTTAACCATCTCTCAATCAATGCATGTTTGTTATCTTTTTTTCGCATTTCTTTTTTTAAGTAGAAACATGAAATCCAATGCAAAAAAAAAAATGTCCTTCCCCCACGCATCCCAATTCCTCCTAGTGTCCCAACTCCCCTCAACTTGCCATCTTTTTGGCTTCCTTTCCCAACTCCCTCCAACATTCCCGATGACCTATCCCATCACCGCACTGCCCTCTTCTCCTCTGGGCCACACATTTCATCACCCCGACCATCCTCATTGCCAAGCTGCTCACTTCCCATGTCCCCCCGCCCCCGCCGGTGGGACCATTGTTGACCTCTCGACCTTCTTGTCCTCAACACCTACTGCTGCTTCAACGCCTCCATCGAGGCCTTGATCGCCCACATCCTACGCTCTCTCTTCCGCTCCTTTCTTGCCCTGGTCCACACTACTCTGACTGCCTTCAGCGAGGCATCTTCAACTTGGCCAAGCGCATCCTCAAGTGCCTCATCCTCCACCACCTCCACCTCTGGCCGCATTCACTAAACATGTTTTCTGAGTTCTATTGTTAAAAAAAAAAATGTAGCAACTACCAAACATGTTTTTATTATAAAAAATCTAGAAAAAAATTGGAAACAAAAGTCGTATTTCTAAATTTTTCTTTAACAAAAAAGTGACCGTAATATCAAATGCAGCCTTAGTCATTCAGTAACTGACCACTACAGATAAATCATTAAATCCATTCAAGTACTATCTGTCACAACTCACAACATCTCTTGGCATTGTGGTATAACATTGACTAGCATATGATAATATCCCTAAAGTCATTATTGCCAAGACAAAGAGGGCTAAAATACTAGTATTTTCTTGTTGCAAAATCATGTTCCTACTTTCCAAATATATAGATATTTTTGTTTTAAAAAAGGTTCTTACACCTTTTCCTTTCTAAAATACTTCAATATTAGCAAGTAAATACTAGGAAGCTTTGTTTAACAACAAATGACTCGAGGCTTTGAAATGCAGGCGTGCTTTACATGCCATCATTGGTTTATTGATTGGGTGGGCCCCTCTAAGACTAAGAAAAATCTAAAAGGTTTGATCCAAAATTCAAGAGCAACTCTAAAGGCTAAGCACAAATTTTCTCACATGCATACATCTTGAACTTTGCAAGTGTTAATTCATAAGCATCATAATAATATAAGAATATATAAGTGAGATGTAATTTGCTCCTCGCGAGAGGATAGGATATCTACTCCTCTCAACTCCAAAATCAATAACAGGGCATGCAAATCAAAGATCCACTATCGAGCATGATCTATACCATAAAAATGTCTCAAAATCAAAATCATGAATTTTAGTGGTCTCTAATCTATGCATCATGTAAAACACAAAAATGGACAGTTTTCCATGTACTTGTGTGCCAAAATACACAATAAAGCACTTAAATTGATAATCCACCTTATTGATCATGATCTACAGATGTTAAAACATATAGATTGAAAATCAATAAATTTTATTGCTTAGATTATAGCAAAACATGGTCTCTTATCATTTTATCCATTCATTTTTGTGGTCAATATGACGTATACATTGGCCCACTGAAATGCATGATATTTGGTTTCTAGGAATTTTTAGTAGTATAATCATGATCTACAGTGTGGATCTTTGGTTTGGATTCCCCATTATTTATTTTGGATTCAAGAGGAGTAGATTCCCTCTTCTCTTGAGGAACATAGTCCATCTCTGTATATATTTATAACATATTTTCACACCATCTATCATGATCTATACCACTGCAGAAGCCTATAAACCAACCATCAACAATTTCAATTTAACCTATGTCTCACGTGGACACAAAAATAAATAGTTTTCCATTGTCCAAGGATAAAAAAAAGAATGACGAAGTAATTTAAAAGAGAATTCATCTCCTGAACATCATCTACGCATATCAAAACATATATAGATTGAAAATTGATAGATTTTAATACTTCTATCATAACAAAAATGGTCTCATATCATTTTCACCATTCATTTTTGCACCCAATTGATGCATAGGTAACTATCAAAACATGCAACTTTTGGTTTCTAAGTATTTTTAGTTTATAGTTCATGATCAATTATGTAGATCTTCAACTTGAATACCCATTTGAATACCTGTTTTTATTTTGGACTTGAGAGTAAATACCTCTTCTTGAGAGGTGCATAGTCCTAACTAGACAATTGACAGCCCAGCACCGATGATTCGAGTCATTGGATGTAATCTACCCCTCAAAACTCCTTACAGTCTAAAAAACATGTGATCCAGAGATCCCTAGCCTATGCATCGCTTATACATCTAGTGCTCAAAAATGGATAGTTTAATAACATGTCAAGCAATGCATATTTATGCATAATCTAAGGATGTCTAAATCACATGATTATTTGACATTAAGCAGTTTAGAGATATTAGATTACATCTAATAGCTCGGATCATCAACGTTAGGCCCCAATTGTCTGGTCTACACTGACCTTTGTTGGGCTATTGTTTAGATGCCCCTGGCTCCACTCTCTCCCTATGCATACACACATGCATGCATGCATGCATGCATCCATGTATATCCACACACACACATATATATCAAATATATATTGCGATAAAAATACAAAAATAAAACGATCTAGAAGCAAAATTTCATCAGATTGGCTCATATAACTAGGCATTCAATAATCAATTAGGGATATTCAAGAAATAGATTATGTATGTTATATATGTATGCTTCTATGTATGAACTATGCTATCTCATTTATAAATGTGCTAGAAATTAAAAAAAAAAAAAATTACCTAGAAGCAAAATATCATCAGATGGGTTCACATTATTGGGCATTAACTAATTAGTTAGGGATATTCAAGAAATAGACCATGCATAAATCTTAGGAACTAGCTAAGTCAAATTTCAGCTAAACAAAAGATAAAGAACATACCTTAGTGAAGGTGCAACAATAGAGGATGCAGCACTTTGAAGAACACTAATACCAGTTAATCGAATAAAGGCCGCCTTGTCCTGCTCCAAGACATACTTCACACTAGTCCCTGTAAAAGTTAAAAACCACAATTAAGGAGGCAGTTTAGCAGTTGTTTTCTGGATACATTTTGTGATAAAGTTTCACACACCATTCAAGGTAGCAATGCGATCTGAAATCCATGTTCTAGATGCAACAAGTAAAGCAACTGCAAACAACTGTGCACCCTGCCGATCAAGTAGTGTGGGAACCTGGAAATGGAAAAACCCAAAACAAAAGGCACATGAATACTAAATTTATGTGCACTCATGTGTATCATGACCTTCACATATCAATGTTCAAAATAATGGTGCTCGAATTGCTTCAACAGCATTTTTGAAATTTGTTTAGTTTTCTCTAAATTATTGCAATCAATCAACATGACAACTCTATAAAAGCATGCATGCACACATATACACAAAAAAGCAGGGGAAAGACAAAGTATAGTGTCACTGGATTCTGAACCAAGCCAAAGGAAAATAATTGAATTGGCAGTTCTAGATGACGATGCTTACCAGTATTTTAAACATTGCAGCTACTCTAAGTGGCAATATTCTTGGAGTCTTTTGTAATTGTGGAACAATAGGCAACGGAACCTTGTATTCTATTTTAGGAGATGATGTTATCACCTTTGTTGAATAAGAATGCCCCCTGGGTTTTGGTGATGCATTATCCTGCCATTTATAGCCAATGAACAAATTACCATGCACAAAACCTAGAAATCAGAAGAAAATACTCTAATATGTCACAAACCTTTCTGCTGGTAGTAAAAGCTCTTTGAACAGCCAGTGAATCACTTTGTCGAGAAGATTCAGAAGATTTTAACAGATTAGGACCTGCTTCATTAGAAAATGATGGACCATCCCTGCATCATTCAAGAAATTATAGTTTCAGAATGTCCAAAATCTGCCATCTAGATAGAACCAACAAAAAAATCATACAATTCACAAGCCATTACCTCTTATACTGAACACTCCACCCTCCCTCCCCATCCAAGGACAACACTATGTCATGAAATGCAACCAGTGCAGGGCGGTGGGAAATAGTAATACATGATGTCCCCATTGCTCGTACCCTAGCACAGAAACGTTCCTCCATATCGGTTGTGACAGCACTTGTACATTCATCGAGAATGGCAAACTTAGGCTTATGGTAGAACAACCTGGCCATTCCCAGTCTCTGTTGCTCACCCAGGGATAGTTCATCACCCCAGTTAATTTCCTTGTCTAGTGGATAGCGTTCCAGCAAGTATTCAAGGTCAACCTGCCGATTGGATAATGGCCAGGATATTTTTTGACAAACAATTTCTGAATTATGGAAGAAAAATGACAACTGAAAACAGATGGAGAATTAAGAAGATAGGAAGGAGTTTCAATTAATTTACATTTTTCAACAGCTCAACCATTCCATCATGTGTAAGTGGTTCAGTCTCCTGATCTGCTGTAAGAGGATAGATTAATTGGTCACGAAGTGTTCCGACAGCTGTATAAGGTCGTTGCGGCACATAGAATATCTCCTTATTGAGATCAGAACCAATCCCAGGTTTTACAATGTGACCAGATACCAGTGGCCAGAGGCCTCCAAGAACCCGGAAAAGGGAGCTTTTTCCACTTCCGTTTGGACCTGAAGAAGAAGCAAGAGAAACACATAGGCTTTTAGTACTCAAAAAGAGGCTGCATTTATTTGGATGTGTTAGTGGACATTTATGCAAATAAATGTCGCTTATAGCACAACCACAAGCATGGCAGAAAAATAACAATTAAAAAAATATTGACAACTATAGCACATGCAATAATCAGGGTCTGTTCAAGGTTCAAAGTCTACACTAAGTACAACAAAATGAAAAATGAAGACCCAGTAGGACAAGCAAATGATGACTCATAGCAGATACTTTTCAAATACGGACAATCATAAACTGTTTCCTATGTAATTAGGCAAATTTAGATGCTCCCAGGTTAGAAGCAGCGGACACTTCAGTTACATGTGGTTGAATAGTTTGAGATCCAACACACATATCACCAATGGTCAACTGGTTCACTAAAAAAGATGCTTTGCAATTATCCCATATTATAAAGCAAAAAATTGCAAGTAGGGGAAGAGAGAATCGGTTTATCAAGAAATAGGAGCATTTCAAATTTTCAATCACATTCTTAGCTTGAAAAGGAGAAAGAAATAACTTTGGAGGCCATGCACAATCTCTTTTCTGCTCCTCTGGTCTTTGGAAGAATACAAGCACTACGCCCCCACCCCTCCCCCGCCGCCCAAAAAAAAAAAAAAAACAAAAAAAGGGTTTCTGAAGACTTTGATCATTTAACTAGGTAGAAATTTTTCCAAACTACAAAGTTTGGCAAGGAGGAGCACATATGATACTTTTACACGAAGTATCAGCCAAAAGATTGTTGCTTATTGAAGTTCTTTATTAGTTGCATACCACATGAGAAGGTGTACAAAACCTGCCACCCGATTAGTGATAATGCCATGCATAAGGACTAAGAGGAGACAGGATAATACTGATCATGGAGGGAAAGGAGGAGGCCATCAGTGATGCAGTACAGATTGTTTTTGTAAAAAAATCTTATGATCCATAATCAGGATTTTACAATTTGGATAAAAATGGCCCTAAATGATCTGTATCCCATTCTTGGATTGGGATCTGTTAGGATAACATCTAGATCCATATTATAGATCATATAATCCCCTGGATTATCATATCCAACTTCATCATGTTCACTACCAATAATATGTGGAAGTCCACTTTATAAAATTTATTAGGCTATATGATCAATGAAGGATAGGAAGAGATCATCAGTCATGTAGTCCAGATCATTTTGTTGAAAAAAAAAATCTTATGATCCATAACCAGGATGATATAATTTGAATAAAAAATGGCCCAAAAATGATCTGGATCCCATTCTTGGATTGGGATTAGTAAGGATCATAACATCTAGATCCATTTTAGGTATCATATAATCCCCTGGCTTATTGTATCCAACTTCATCATGTTTGCTACCTATAACATGTGGAAGTCCACTTTATAAAATTTATTAGGCTATATGGCATTTAGAATTACTTTTTTTTTTATCTCTAGTAACTTAGTAAGCTCAAGCATGTAAAACACTCGAGCTTGTTAAGGTTTTGACTTCTAAAAAGTTAGGGAGAAACAATGATTTAGATTTATCTGAAATCAAGATCAATAGGCAAAACTCAAATATTTTTACAACCATTCGTTAAAATCCCCTTTTTCCCCCTAAAGTTATTCTGCCTAAGACACTAATTGAATTGAGAAGTTGTATATGAATACCTTCAATATTAGAGATGATGTATGTTTTATACTTTTATTAGACATGATATAAATGGGTTTTTGATGGTCAAAAGTAGACTTCGTAAATATATGGCCTTTTATTCTTCATCTATATACTTTATACTCATTTTTTCAATTATTGCTTAAAAGATTTTAATCTTATGATCCACAATCCAACCTGACGTAACCCACTCAACAATATATGACTAAATCCAACGTGTACCAATAATGGTCCAGAGGCTTCCTAGATGATAAAAATCACTATTTCAGTTCGCTTTGGTAGTCTTGAAAATCTTGTCACCGGAAGGGATTGATGCACTCTCCCAATTCCCTACTAACGGGCCAATGAGATAGAGTTTTTGGTTCATGGGTCAGCCCACCTGAATGGCCTAGAAGGTGGCTTACAGACCTTGGAATTATAGTCACTAGTTTTACATTTTGGGAATAATTCAGTGAGGCCGAAAACTTCAGAATTTAGAAAAAAAATCCAGCAAATTTGGAAATATTTC
Source organism: Elaeis guineensis (assembly GCF_000442705.2). Classification (NCBI taxonomy): domain Eukaryota; kingdom Viridiplantae; phylum Streptophyta; class Magnoliopsida; order Arecales; family Arecaceae; genus Elaeis; species Elaeis guineensis. The sequence continues at coordinate 7,675,984 of NC_026001.2, forward strand.
TAGCAAAATTCAGAAAATTAAATTAATAAATAACAAAAAGAAATCCAAGCATACATATGCTTATACATAAATGAAATCACAGATATATAAATACATTATTGCCTACAAAATTTCACAACAAATTCACTTCGTAAACCAAGGACTCAAGTCCCAGCGGAACATCCCGTGGGACCCTAGGACTGGATACCATCCTGTGTGTCGGGATGGCTGTCCCACTAGCATCACAGCATCCCAATTGGAACATCTTGGGATATCCTCTATCCCAAGTATCGAGACAGGCAAGACAACAGCGCATCCCATTCTATGGAAAAACCGAGATAACCCCATCCCACGAAATTTAAAATCTTATCGTAAACTTTCACATTATATCATCTTCAATTTCAAGGATTTTTAGTTTGGTATATTCCAACGAATCAATAAACAAGATTTTTAAAAAAATTCAAATTGAAAGTTTGGTAAAGATTTTGGATTTATAAGTTCAAGAAAGATAAAAGAATTCATGTCCACTCTCCATTGCTGAATGCTTGGAGAGGAAAGGTTGATGTAAAAGAAGATGGTCAAAAGTTTTACAACAAATTCATGTTCCTCCTCTAAGTTATTCTATAAAAATGTTAAAGAAGGAGAGAGATTAGTTTAGCTCCCTTCATGTTCCCTGAGATAGAAAATACCTGGATCAAGGTTTCCTGTATCGATACCGGTGGCCGGATCGGCCGGCCGGCAGTACGATACGGCACGCCTCCGTTCCGTTCCGAACCGAGACGAACCGACGAAGAAAATCGGAAAAGAAAAAGAGAGAAAGAGAGAGAAAGAGAGAGAGAGAGAGAGGAAAGGAGAAAGAAAAAGAGGGAGGGGAATCCGTCGGAGGCCCTCCGATGGAAAGCCATGGCCGTCGGGCGGCGGAACGGCCTCCCGCGGCTCCGCGCGAGGAACAGAGGCGATCCGCCCCTGTTTCTCAATTTTTTTTTAAAATTTTTTTTTCAAAATGAAGTCAGCAAGTGGTTTGCCGACTTAATTAAGTGAAGTCGGCAAACCACTTGCCGACTTCGTTTTGAAAAAGCTTTTTAAAAAAAAAAATCCGAGGAACAGGGGCGATCCGCCCCTGTTCCCCGCACGGAGCCGCGGGAGGTCGTTCCGCTGTCCGACGGCCACGGCTGCCCGTCGAAGGGCCTCCGGCGGATCCCCTTCCTTCTTTTTCTTCCTTCCTCCCTCTCTCTCTCTATTTCTCTCTCTTCCTCTCTTTTTCTTTCCGACAACGGCATGTATCGTTTTGCATGCCGGAACCGTCTCGATTTCCTGTCGGGATGGTTCGGCACGCCCCGTACCAGACAGTTCGGCCCGATATGGCAAACCCTGCCTGGATAGCTTGAGCCTTGGAGTATTTGGAATGAGATCCATGTACTTATCTAGCTTTTATTTTCCCTCCCCAGATCCATCAAGTCCCTCCCATCCATTTAACTGAAAGAAAGGGGAGACCTATTCCTTTTTTCTTTCCTTTTCCTTCTCGCCATTTCCCCAGGCTGCCATCCCATCCACTTATCTGAAAGATGGAACCAATCTTTTTAACCTTCTCTCACCTTTTCCCTGGGTTGCATGACTACATCGCTTTCAACCATCCATGGAAACCGCAACATTACCGAGCGATAGTCTGAACAATTTATTTTCTCATGAACTAACAAATGAATAACAGAATAATTTGGCCTCCATAACATGAATAATCTATAAATTTTTGAAAAATCAGCAAGTATCATGACTATGCTTGGAGTATATATGTCATAATACAATAGTCTTTCTGGCCATCCGCAAATTATCCTAGATAAAATGGTAAGCTACATCTCCACCTAAGCTTGGTGTTATGCTGCTAATTACTAAATCCTTCATCAACTTTCATCAATGTCATCACATAAAAACCATCTAGTGCATATGCCAACACTTTTCTTTGTCAGAATCATTGGTCCCGTTATCATCATAGATTATGATCTATAGCAAAAATATCTAAATGTTTCCATCATGTTCAGATAATGTCTACAACGGATAAATAGTCAGAACAAGTTCAATATTCTAAACACAAACAAGGCATGAAGTCATCCTTTAACTAAATCTGAGCAAGAGCATTTGGGAATCACTAATGACCTTCCAGTAAAGGTGAGTGCTCTTGACATTTCATAAGAATTAGATTTGGCAGATTTCTATGAACAAAATAAAATTGATATTAATAAGTAGTTTTTTAAATAAAGGTGTAATTGATGAAGAAAATAGCACTATTTGCAAAACATTCTGATTTAAAATCAATCATTTCATTTCAACATGTCTACACGAGTGAGGCAAAAATTGCAATTTTAGATATTTGAAAACTATTACTTGAAGGATGAAAGCTTATTTAATACTTCAAAATCATTCGCTGAACCATCCTGCCGGTGGCTAACTGGTGTGGTTCCGGTGTGCGATTCAGAATGCCTGTGAAAATGGAGGGAGGGAGAAGGAAAGAGAGGAAGAGAGAGAGAGAGAAGGAGTGAGAAGGAGAGAGAAAGGCCCACGATGGCCGGCAATAGCCCATCGAGGTCACCAGAGGGCCTTCGAGGCTCCGCAAGATGCAAGAAGAGAGGGATAGATAAAGAGAGAGGGGAAGGGAGAGAAGAAGAGCCAGGAAAAGATGGTAGAGATGCTGCTGGATGGCCACCATGGCTATCGGACGGCCCAAAATCGCCCATGGTTCGAAACAAAAACGAAGCCCTTGTTTTGGCATGTTTTTTTTAATCAACACGATAAACAGTGAAACCGACAATAAATTTGCCCCTATTTATCATATTTTTAAATGACCTAAATCCATTGTCGTCTTCACTATTTATCATGTTTTTTGAAAAACATACCAAAACAGGGGCGAAGCCCCTGTTTTGAACCTGCGGCGGCTGCAAGATGGTTTTGGACCGTCCAACAACCCTTCGACAGTCTCCCCACCGCCTTTTCTTGCTCCTCTTCTCTCTCCTCCCCTCTCGCTCTATCTCTCTCTGTTCTCATTTTCTCTTACAGAGGACTACAAAGCCCAAGAGGCGCCAACGTCTCCGTTAGCCTCCCTTTTCTTCCCTCCCTCCCCCCTCTCTTTCTCTCTCTTTTCCTCCTCAGTTCATCCTTCGTTTTCATATCAGTTCGGATCCAATATGGTCAGATACAAGAGCATACCAACTCGTAGTCTCCTACCATCAGCTAACTGGCAGAGGATCCAGTTCCAGGTCAGTGATCCTTGCTTTAAATCATAAAGGTTCTAAATATTACACAGTGATAACAAAAAAATAAGGGACAACACTTAGGTTGCTCCACTATAATCCGGGTGTCATGGGTTTGAAACTCGAAAATAGCCTCTCCAACCACATAAGCAAGGTTGCATACATCTAATCCTCCCCAGACCCCATAGTGGCAAGAGTCTCATGCACTAGGACACCCTTTTTTACCTCAGCAAGTTATCTAAGATGTAATCTTCTCCTAAGAGTCTTTTATGTTGCTCAAAAACCTTCTGAAAAGGAAAAAGAAAAAGTTTTCAAGGTAAAGTTTATCTAGCCAGAACCAACTTCCATTATTTTAGCACCGCACCATCCAGACAGCTGAAAATTCAATTTTCTCAAAAACTTCAATTTTTCGGGGCCTTTTTCTATTAGTCAAACAGAAACATCCAAAATTGCTCGCAAGAAATAATTACAGGTCTTGGGTTTTGAATTTCTTTAAACAAAATAATTATAGATTTAAGATTAATATCTACACTCTAGTATAGAATTATGAGTAGCATGAAAAGTTGGGGAAAAAATACAGGAGGTTCTGGACTTAGACCTCAATTCTAGTTTCATTATAACAACCTCGAAAACAATGGCCAGTCCTCGACATTGTAATAGAAAAATATAATTAAAAAAAAATACCTGTGATCAGAAGATTAGAGCCTGAGTCAACCCTAAGACTCAGATTATCCACCAATACATTTCCTTTTGGTGTCACAACCTGAAATTTTTTTTTATTGGCATCATAAAGACAAATATTACAAAGATAATTGGAAAATGATGTATATTTCAGTAAATTTGAGCTACCTTGACGTCTGAGAACTCTATGTAACTCGCTTCACTGATATAATTCCCACTTGAGCCATTTCGCATTAATGATCTGTCCTGAATGGCAGATAGCTCCCTAGAGACAGCCATCAGCTCATGAATGCGATCTGCATAACCACTGCACAAGAAACTGAGTTGGAAGGAAATCTCCAAGGATGGCACATGAGCGATCAATGTTTCGTGTCAAAATTTAGACATCGATAAACCTCTAAACTGGAATTTGACAAGGACATAGAGTAAACTGTTGACTATAACAAGCTACTTGAACTCTTCCACAACAAAATCTATACACAGCAGCATGACAACTAAGACATAATATTTTCAGAAACAATTATGGGTAAACATTGGTAAAAGCAAGTTAATCCATGCATATGAAGGAAAAAATGTAGAAAACAAACTAGAATAAGCATTAAATATCAATTGGGACTTGAACAGTCAAGTCAGAAAAAAGAGTGGATTAAGCAACAACCTGAGACGATTCAACCGCCGAGAACTTATAGAGAGAGTCCCAAGGGATTGAAATAGTGAAATTATCACGCTTGTATGATAACGAAGATTGCTCAACATTTCTGCTCTTCCTAACGTTGAAGCATCAGGTCTAAGATTGCCAGCAAAAAAGGGCTCAATAATCAGGACAACTGCTACTGTAGCACCAAGATATTTTACGAGAAAATCTTGAATCATTCCAAACCACCAATTGTCATGAAGAACAAGATTCAAGTGCTTAATGAGAATCTTGAATTGTTGTTTGATATGAAATGCTTCTCTATTCTCTCCCTCGTAAAATGCGACACTTTCAGCATGGGTCCTTAACCGTGAGTGAAGCTGCCGATAATCCCCTTCCAATTGCTGCTCCTTGGACATCAGTTTCCCAAAAGCAGGTGAGAAGTTTCTTATCATAGATCCCGCCCCTAATACATATGCCTGAGAACCAACAACTAATTAGCATTGTTAAGCTACCTAGTACATAACATATAATTAATTACAGTCATGTTATCATTAAAGGATGCATATAGCTGGCAGCATATCTTACAGAGAGAAAAAAAATGTGAGAAAGAAAATGGAGACCAACAATAGGGGCTTGTGAAGAAACTAATTTATTTGATTTATAAAAGAGGAATAAATGTTACCAGTATCCAGAGCACATATTTTGGACTTGCATAGGAACAGAGGCGCCACGTATATATCAGGGCATCAGTAACTGCTGTGAGATCATCTTGTATGAGGTCACTCAGTTCTGAAGAGAATTTTGGTATATCACTGGCAATTCGTTGCTCTGGATTGGTGACTTGGTCATCAACATGTGAGATTTTGTAGTATACCATATTCTGCATTCCAGAAAAGGATTATATGGAAAATGTTTGGATGTACCTAAAAGACAGTCTGAAAAACCACATGACAGATATGCATCCCAACTAGATATATATGATAAAGAACTCAAGGATAATTACACAAAAGACAAAAAGGACATGTTACAAAGGAGAACTCTTTATAAGTGTCATATCACAATATCAAACTAATGAGTTTCTAGCGATTAAAACCAAACCTCACAGTCTCAGTACAGGACCGCATACCAGTAGGAGACTTGTATAATTTTTTTATTTATATAAAAAAAATATATATTTTTGTTTCAAGGTTTTTAAGCTTCCTTTATTTAGTTTTGAGTAGAAAATAGAATTTTGTGAGTTCATTTTTTTATGTTTAAATATAATATATTTTAATGTTTTTGGTTACAAGTCAAAAGAATTGGTATGACTATATAATACACATTAAATTAACTAAGTATAGCAATGAAAATAAAAGGTTATACCACTATATGGATCTGACTAAGATCTACAACATGTCAAAAAGTCATACCAAATACAGAATTTTAGCATGATTTTGCTATATTTCTAATTTCTGCCCATTTATGGGATGTAACGGGAAAAGAAAAGAAAGAGGGAAATACCTAGATTGGAGCTCCTGCTTACCCTTCCACACTCTCCCTTTTCCTCTCATCCCCTCGTTGTCTTTTTCTCCTTTCTTACCTTGAAAGAGAGGGAAAAGGGCGTCAAGCCCTTTCTCCCTCAATAATTGAAGCCTTGAAGGACTCTTATTGAGCCAAACTGCTCAGAACCAAGCAATTCCGAGAGGTTAAGACAGTAAGGACTGGTGCTACCAACCGAAATGGTGATTAAGCCCAGTATATACCATGACTAAAATATATGGACTAATCACAGATAGTGATAGCACAGAAAATGTTGCACCTTCTAAACTAGTGGAGAACTTGAACCTGAAAATAGAGTGAAAGGGGTATCCCTTTTAACTAGCATGGTTAAATGACTATGATCAAGTGACCATGTTGAAGAAGTCCTATGTGAGTTCCCGTCTGCAACCATGTCCTTTTGGGACATCCTTGGTTGTCCGATAGGAAGGCCATGCATGAAGCATATCATAATACTTACTCCTACACCATAACAATTAGGACGCAGCTTGTTATACATCCTATGAAGCCTGTAGCACCACCAGTGAAGCTGAAGCAAAGCCTGTAGCACCACCAGTGAAGCTGAAGCAATCAAAACTAGCACAGATGACAACAAAAGCAATCAAGCTAGAGGACAAGCCAATGCACAGTAGAAGCAATTGATCCAATCAGATTTCTAAAGTTTCTAGTTGCTACAATAAGGTTTCCAGGCTTCCAGCAGGCATCCCAACCATCCCATTTTCGTGAGAAAATGGAATTAGGAAAAGGTCGGGACTCCATAACCAATCCATGTAGGGAGAAAAGAAAGATAGAAATGAAGGAAAGAGAGAAGAAGAAAGAGAAAAAAAAGAAAGAAAAGAAAGATGAAGAAAAGGAAAAGTGAAAGGAAAGCAGAAGAAGCAAAGGGAAAGAAAGAATGGATGGAACAAGAAATAGAAAGAAAGGAAAGAAGGAAGAAAGGAAAGAGAGAAGAAGAAAAAAAAAAGAAATAAAGGAAGGGATGAGAAAAAAAAAAGAAAAAGGAAAGAAAAGAGGGAGGTAGAAGAAAAAAAAGGCAAAAAAGGATAGAAAGAAAGGAAGGAAATAGGGGGAGAGAATGGAGGATTAAGGTTTTAAATCCCGTGGGACGAGACTGTCTCAATTTTCTGATGGAACGGGATGCGCCACTATCCCACCCCGTCCCGACATTTAAGACAAGAAATGTTCCAAGATGTCTTGATTGGGACGTTGTGATGCTGGTGAGATGGCCTTGTCCCGACATATGGGATAGTACCCCATCCCAATGTCCCGCGGAATGCCCCATCGGGATCTAAATCCTTGTAGAGAAAATCTACCAAGATGCATAATTAGAGCTGCTACTGACACGAGAGGACATACCGGGGCATTTTATTCCATACGAAAACCAAAACACCTCCATCCCACGGGATTTAAAACTTTGGCTACAATTTTATTTTTAGTCGATATTTTCTATTCTAGTGGTTCAATAAATTACAAGGTATTGTTCATATACAGTACCATGAACAGCAACCAAAGTTGTTTTTGGGTTATTTTAGCCATCAAGCCTCTTTTACTTGGTTCAAAGTCCTAATCTGAGTCAAGTTTGCCCATGTTTAGAAGGTTGTTAGGATTAGTTTATTTTCTTTTAAAAGAATCCTAAAACGGTTAGGAAAGGGCAGCAAAGGTTTTTATGAAGGGCTATGTGTGCTGCTGGGAAGATAGAGATTCATTTAATTTTCATTAATAGTCACAGACCACCTTTCTCACCTACTTCTATTCTTCTTCCAACTTCTCTTTCCACCCTTTACAACTGTTTCCACTATCTTTTATGCTAATCACTGCTGTTAAATGGCAGATATCGGGCTGATAATCAGTTCCATAACCAGATCTGGAGCCATTTTATATGAACAATCAAAAGACAGGTTCTAGTCGGTGTGCAAAATTCAAATCTGAATCGATTCAATTGCTGTGAAATTTTGTGGGACACCTAACTCCAATTGGGATTACACCACTTGGCAAACGTTCTCAAAATAAGCAATATAACAACCATTGGAACCGAGATATATACCTCTATGTGATTGAAAATACCATATTTTCCATCTGCTAAAAGGCATGGATTGCCAAACCATGCGAACTAGCTGGTTCGAGTGTACCAAACCGAACTGGCCGGTTACTGACATGGTTCAAGGCCTCACTTCGAAATATTAAAAGCCTCCTCCTGTGGTCCTTTAAAACCCTCTCCACATCCTTTGAAACCCTGTTGAACTTGCTACCTTGTCATAGACCCTCCTCCCTTGGCCTCTCTCTCACCCTCCCATGTGGACCCTTCAACACCCTCACCTCTCTCCCACTCCTCCTCTGCACCCCCCCCCCCACCCTTTTTTTTTCCTCTCTCCCCTTGTAGTATTCCTTTGAAACCCCTCGGAGCTAGATAATGGCCCTGATCTCCTCCCTAGACGTCGATTCTACAAATGAGTCCCCTCACTCTCTCTCCCTCCCTCTCCTTCTTCCTCTACACCCTCTTCCCTCTCCTTCTTCCTCTCCGGCCCTCTCCTTCCCCATGGTTTCGATACACCATAGCTTGGTACAGTATGAACTAGTACCATACTATTCCAGTCACCAGCCTACACACCTATTGGCATTGATTCTGCCATCCTTGTGCTTGAGTTTCTCTTCAAAGTTCAATCTTATTAGACACCCTTTTACATGAGACCTCATCCGTGGATGATTCAATTGAGATTTCATTGTTGAAGCATAAGATACCATATTTCAAGACCTTATCATGAATCACACCCAGTAAATTCAAAAGCTAAGTTCTTTTTTTGATGTTCTAGGCAATATCATGTCTTTTTTCCTTTTTGAATGCACTGGGAGCAAATTCATGCCACTTCATTACTTTGTAGCATCTATCTTTAGTTCTTAACATAATTTCCAATTTATACATGTAAACAATCAAAAATCTAGGATGTTATTCAGATTAATTATTTATGCATATTGCATTAGGACTGGAAGTGGGCTTGGGCTTGGGCCGAGCCGGCTTCAAGTTGGGCTTCGAGCTCGGCTCGAAATCATTCAGGCCGGGCTCGGGCCAAAAAATAGGACCCGTTTTATTTTTGGGCTGGGCTCGGACAGACCTTTGGTTCGGCCCGAGCCTAGTCCGAGCCCAGCCCGAATATCAGCCCAAAGTTCAGCCTGAGATTTTAGGACAAATCCCACGGTGCATAACAAAGCCTAAAGGACGGGGACGCCATTTTCTTCCAGAAAGTTCTCCCAGAGTTCTTGGACGCTGGCGAGGTTCTTGAAGACACCAGCAGCGACGGCCTGAGTGGAGGGTGTGCCGACACAGCAGACCTCAAAGAGGGCGGCAATGCCCCCTTGGGAGCCAACTGCCATGACGTTGTCCTTGGCAAGGGTCAGGGTTTGGAGAGTGATGCAGGCCTACTCTCGGACGGCGCCCCCACCATCGCCGGACTCGAGGGCGCGGGCGAGGTGGTGAAGGAGAGGGGCGCCATCGGTGACCAGCATGTGGCGACAGCTCTCGACGGCGGCGATCCTTGCAATCACGGCCACGGCCTTGGCTCGGGCCTCGCCGCTGGAGGTGGAGTCGAGGCGAAGCAAGGCCGGCACCACCCCTTGAGCGGCGATGATCATGATGTTCTTGTCGTCCTCCTAGAGGAGCGCAATGAGAAAATCCAACATGACGATTCTTGACACCGGGCTCCCGATCTAGAGGCGGGTCACGAGGCTCCTAGCCTCAAAGCGGACAGATTCCCGACGGAAGGTCTTGGTGGCCGCCGCAGCCGCCTTTTGCGACATGGGCGGGGGTTCAAGGAGGGCGCCGGTACGGAGGAAGAGGTCGGCATCAACGGCAAGCTAGTCGAGGGCGGTGGAGGCGGCGGCAATATCGCTCTGGGTGCGGAGCTTGCCAGCTGGGGGATCAAGAGAGTGGCAGTGGAGGGCAAGGGTTAGGGTGAGAGAGAGGGTTTGGGAGGAGGAGGCAAGGAGCGGAGCAGAGGTCTTCAGCGGTGTGAATTGTGGGCTAGGCTAGCCCAATCGGGCTCGGGCCCGAGTCTTTTAGAAAATTTCGGGCCTAAGCCCGGTCCGAAGTCCCAAAAAAAATTCGGACCGGGCTCGGACGGGGGTATAACCCGGCCCGGCCCACTTCCAACCCTATATTGCATATATAAATAGTTGACAACATGATCTTTTAGGCTCATGTTTCACTATAAACCATTAATTTTTTCACAGAGCTGCTTATAGTCCTATGGCACACATCGTATACAATTAATATTAGATGTCACATCTCCCGGACCTGGTTTAAGGATTGCATAACAATGACCACCATCACCAACAAGCTTTATACTTTCTGATTGGTCCATTTTATTGCCCCTTCCACACTCTGAACCCCTTGCTGATAACATATCTTTTTTCAACATTTTCAGAAGCATTTAAACAATTTTAAATCTTCATTCACATAACTCCTGATGCTCCCACGGGAAACTATAATAACCAAATCAAGCTCCAGGTCTACCATACACTTTCCTTGAACTGGCTCACTCTATCATTTCCTATTAAAACTGTCTATGGCACATAACTATTTTGATAGTAGTTCCATACCCATGACCCCAAAGATTCCTTCCACCCCCAGAACCCTGCAGGTGTACTTAATATGTGCGTATGTATGCAAGATGGAAATTCGTAAGTCTGTCAAAGGCAATGAATTACATGAACAATATAAGAGATCAAAAGAAAGAAATCATGTGTTCCAACAGCCAACTTGATCCAGAAACAACGTTTACCTCGAAATAATCAGCATGTATGAGCTCTGTTAATATTTTCCTGAACCGCAAACTTAGGGACCCTGTCAAGTACTTTGAAGTAGAAAACAAGGATGACTGGAGAAAACATAAAAGAATATTTTCAGCAATCAGGCGCAAAAAGGTTGGTACACGCCGAAGAAAAGCAGCTCGAAACAAGAATCCTTGAACTTTTGCCAATCGATTGCTCAAGGCAGTTCTCAATGCCTGCAATAACATTTGAATTAACATTCTTTCACAAACTGTGTAGTACATCAGATATGGAATTATCTATCTCTATAGGCAAAAAATTGATTCCATCCAGGAGCACTCTAGTATACCGGCTGTATGAAAGCAAATCTTGGTAAAGGTGAAATAAACAAACATCATATAGCTAAACTAACTACATGTATTGTAAACACAAAAAAATAGATGGATAATAACAGAAAAATCTTGCTTTTTTTTTTTTTTTTTGAGAGCAGCTAGATATGAGTTTTTAACAGTGAGTAGCAAGCAATGGGCGACAGTTGTCCAGGAGTGTAAATGGCTGCATGCAGCTCTAAACTAGCATGAAATTTATAGAGAGCACACAGAGTTTGCTCAATATCTATCTTTCTGTAGAACTAAGCCAGTATGAGAAAGAAAAATATTTCTTAAGTTGAAGGGGATAAAAACCTAAAACATCAAGATTCTAGAGTTCTCACATGGAAGACCTCTTCCAAAAGTCACATTCTAGATGACTAGAGCTTGATGGTTTTCCGTAAAGTTCCAATGATTTGCAGCTTCAATTAAGTGCTGATTTTCAATGAGGATGTCAATCCTAAACTGACAAGCCAAGAAACTTAAGAGTTCAAACAATATAACCAATATAATTAGGCACCAGGAAATTATAACTAGTACAAGCATCACAGGGAACATAATGGATTGACACATGTGAAAGCCTTGGATGAAGATTGATGTGATTAAGTGCACTATTTTACCAGGATATGCTAGCTTCTACCATATCACATGATAATGACCGAAGATTCCTAAGACACAATGCATTCTTACCAAGCCAAAACACTAAGCATCGAGCATAGATCTCAACAGCATATAATCAAAGTTAGCAGCTTTCAGTTATGCTCATTCTTTCCAAGGTCACCATAGAAGCTTTCAAGTTCCTAAAGGAGCGCTATTGGTACAAAAAAAATAAGTATATACACCTGACCATTAGGTACACAATTGACAATAATATGCATTCCATGGTATGACATGGTTCGATGTCATCAATTTAATGGACAACTTGAGGGAGGAAGTGAACTCATCTTGCCAATTCCACATCTTAGTTAAGTGGACAAGATGACAAGCAGGATGCGTCAACAAGAATCTGCAAACCTCTGATACTTTACCACCTGTGGATGCAAATACAGGCTGCAGATTATCTAATGACCATGGATTTGTTCGGCACCATTGTGGAATGAGATCCATCATATTGTCATTATCAGAGAATGACAAATAGCTGGGCTTGAGGACACATTCAAAGTTATTTAGTACTACTTCATCGGAATCATGGACTACTCATCTGTTCATTCTGGTCCAGAATTATTTTGCCATACCTACAGGCTACACTATCTTCAAATTGTCTATTTTGTAATATGGGCATTCCAGATGACTTGCAGATTATATTTAGAATACTAGGAAATTTCTGAAGTGAATAACTCTGAACTTTAACATGGCAAATGCAAAGCTAAATTTTAAGCCAGCCAGCTTGCTAAGAAAGGTGCTTGTCAGACTAGTTCATTAGTGAACTCTAGGAAGCACCTTCACAGAGTAGGTGCCAATCTGTTTCTTACACTTGACCAAGCCTTGGAGTTGTTACTTGTTCAAATGATAGCAATTTCCCTTCCATTGAGATTTTTTGTTTATACAATAAATATTTATTCATAATTAATAATGAGAGAACCAAGGAACTTGAACCATTAGTGTTATCTAGACCATAACCAGCAATTAGCTTCATAGAGACCAAAAATTACCAGATTATGCGAAAGTACAAACTACAAACAAAAGTATAGCACTAAGAAAACAATGAAAGCATGGTAGAGCAAAAGGGAGGAAGATATCAAAGTTTCAAAATGCCACAAAATATCAACAGTGATCAAATACTTACTGCCATATGATAACTATCACTACTGTTATGATTATGAACAAAGAACAAGACCAGCAAAAAGAAGCTAAATGCTGCATGACATCAACAGTGATCGAATACTTACTGCCATGTGATGACTATCACTACCATTACTAGCATGAAATAACTGTCATCATTGTAACTATATCATGTGAACATTTGTAGTAATTAATCATATGCTACAAAATATATGTTCAACATAGCTGTCCAAGGATTAAATAGAAATGACATCTAGAGTGCCAAAAATGTGAAAACAAAGAAGCTCACAGCTGTGGCCACTAAGGCCATAAGATTGCGCATGCCCATTGGGCCCATCTGTGAGAGCAAGATTGAAGCTAGAACATGTAGGGATCTCAATCCCCTCTTTTTCGCCTTGCTGTCCTAATTGAATTATCATCTACACCATTCTGACTCGAGCTCTCCTTATTTTCACCAAGCGTAGAGAGTTTAGCAGAAGATCCTGGTCTGCCAGATCTGCTATGCCATCGTGATTGCATATATGCAACAGTTCCACCAGCCACTAGAACACCCGAGACCAGAGCAAGTGTTCTCCTGTTTGATACCATAAACTTTAGACGTCGAGATAATACTGGAGACATACAAGACATTCCAATGTACAATTTTTTTAAATTAAAAAAAAAAAAAGAAAAAAGACAATTCTATTATCCAAATGGTAAGCACATGATAATGATGTTACATATAACAAAATTGGCTTCACAATAAAATAATGAAAATAATGAAACAAAAAGACCTACAGAAGATTTGAAAGCTACTAAAAGATTCAATGCCAAAATTATAGGGACATATTGTAATACATGTAAAAAGATTTACTGATTCAACAAAAAGATAACAAATGTTATAAAAACCACAGACATAGGTTAAGTGCAGAGAAAGTGTCATGTAGCAAATAAAACGCAAAAGGAATTGAAATCTAGACTGCAACTTTTGATTATTACCATAACCATAGAATTTGATTATTTGACCTCTTTTACACAGTTGTCATCAACATTATTACTAACACAGCTCCGTAGTTTGATGCAAGTTTATTCAAATTCTTCCTCACTGCCTCCATTTGAGTTTGTGTTGAGACAAGGTTTGCCTAGCCGGTACCAGGGCCCATACCAATCAGTGACAGGATGAACCCTTTTTTGCTGATTTTCAAATGACGTCAGCAAACCATTTGCAGACTTCATTTCCAAGTCAGCAAAAAAATTACAGGACTTTCCTTCTTTTGAAACAAAAAAGGGGGAACCCTTGCTGATAAGCCGAGAGGGCAGCTCTCAAGCACCCCCCCTCTCTCTCTCTCTCGGCCTCTCCTTCTCTCCCCCTCCCTCTCCCTCTCTCTCCCACCCTTCCTCCATCTCCGTCTCCCTCCCTCTCTCCTTCTTCCTCTCCCTCCATTTCCAATCAGTGCACTGAATTGTGTTGGTAAACGACTAGTCCAGTTCAGTACACCCTAAACCAGCCAATTCAGCACAATTCAACAAACCACGTGTAGAGATTGGTTGCAATTCTAACTCTTCAGTAAAATACACAACCCAAATATCACACCTCATTTTGTCCTCCATCAATTTATCAATTTAATCAGTGTGGTCTTGTTCAGTTATTAGTTCAAAAGCATGTAAATAATCAATTGAAATTGCCATATTTAAATATCTTTTCTCACACACATTTTAAATTTTGTCATATGACTTTCTAGCACTATAGCCCCGAACAGATCGAAACACTAGAGTGTATTATTGCAAAGGACAAAACAATATAATCTGATACAAAGTTAATATGTAGGTTACCGTGGCAAAGCCAGGAAGAAAATAGGGTGAGCCCCCATAATATTCCAAATCTCTTATACTAATTTATAGGTCCAGCCCCTAAAAAATCTTCACCATAATGCAACCCCCCCCCCCCCGGCCCCCAAAAAAAAAAAAGGGGGGGGGGGGGGAATGGTGTAATTTCCCGGCCCCTAATTTTACTGTGTATACTTGCTAATGCGATCAAATAAACAGAAGAAAACAAAAGGAGGAATCACAGGCTCAAAAATTCCCCCTCCAATCTCCCAAAAAGAACCAACTCTTACAATAGCATGTCCTCTCTTACCTCACATATCCAGTAATCAGAAAGCTTCAATTAGAATGGAGATAAATTCTGAAAACTTTTCTATTTGTACACTGTTACAACAGCAGGTGCATGCAGCAAGAAAAATATTAATTCACACACTCACTTTTTGGAAACACCCAACACTTCATATCACCAGGATGAAGGGTCCACATCTGGGTCCCAAAATGCAGGATGGTAGTCAATTGGGTGTTGGGAAAAAAGGGCACATCAAGTATTGCATGTCATTTTTAAAATAATGTCCACATTTCACATGAAATACCAATAAAGAAATTTTTCCATTCAATATCACTAACATATGTGCAATAAAAATACCATCTTCTTTCTCTTCTATGATACTATAACAAATAATGATTTTTTAGTGCATGTACAAATTAAATTGATACTCATAATGCAAGATTGTAGAGTATGAAAAAGGTCGTACTGCACATGTCAAATGTCTGGTTAGGATTAATATATGCCCTCATTCTGGACTGAGACTGCATCCACATTGCCTTGCTCACCTACATCATGTAAATAATAAGGTCGAAGAGACTCCTTAGACCTATATTTGATCTGCAGTTAAGTCCTTGCTCACATCAGTTTCATGACAAGCTTGCATAACTATGCGCCTCAATTTTGTGTAGCAAATTTATCTTGCTAATATACATAGTGGGACTACTCAATGCTACTATAGGGTTTGGTTGTGTCTCAATTAACTTCTCTTACTGAGGATACTTTTATTGTCAAAATAGTGTACCTAATCTGACAAGTGTTATATAAGCATCTAATGCTGTTACAGCTTATATTATAATGGAGATAGATATTAACCTTCGTCAGGTTGTTTAATGAGCTGTTGCAGAACCTATTGTCAAAATATTTTCATCCATATACTAATTTCCTTGTTCACATGGTGAGCCAATTTGTTAATTAATCCATCACCTTATTGTGGCTCTTTTGGTATCCTTCGATACTTCTATGGCACTTTCACTTGTCATTTGTCTTTTATTTCTCCATGAATGATGTACTAACACAATCCATGTTCATAAATAATTCAACCAAAAGTAGGCCAATGGCCCTGAACAATGTTTAGCCATAAGTCCATCATATCTAACCAACTGTCAGCCTATAATTTTGCAAGCTAGCATACTTGCAGGTTGAAGCTCATTAACACACTATAAGCAAGCAAATACATTCTCTACAGCTTTCTGCATTTGCATAGATGTCAATTTTATAATTCACATGGAAACCAAAAAAATTTTTCTGCTTCTCATGGTTCTCAATGCAAAGTCAGTTTAAAGATCATGTGCAATACTGTCGGTCAACAGAAGTTTGGAGAATAGAGTTCATAAGTCTATTGAATATTCCCTTTAAACATCTTATTTTAACATTATTATATTTTCTTTTTCTTTTATGGCTATTGTATTCTTTGCTTTGAGGGCGGACCTTAGTATAATGGTAAGGTTGCTACTTGCTCCAATGTAGCCTAGGTGTTATAGGTTCAAAACATGGAAATAGTCACTTAGCATGAAAGGGTAGGGCTGCGTACATCTGCCCCTTCCCATACCCACAGTGGCGGGAGTCTCATGCATTAGCAGCCCTTTTTTTAATTGTATTCTTTGTTTATAACAATATATCTGTTGAAGTCCATCACTGTATAATTAAGTTGCTTCTTTCTTAACATGTTATCATTGTTTTCTTTCTTTTTTTCCCTTTTTTTTTTTTTGTGTGTGTGTGTGTTGGGGTGGGGAGCTTGTTAGGTTAAATACAGTCCAATTTACCAAGGTGAGAATGAGGCGATGAAGCATCCTTAAAGAGCCAAACTCATGGTATTCCAAAAACACAAGTAGAATAGATCCACAAACCTCCTAGAAGCCAGAATGCTGCGCCCATGCTCAGTTAATGGCAATAACTGCAGAGAAGGCATGTTTTAAAAATACTTTATCAATCAGTGAAAAATTTCTTCCACAAGGCACAGGCTGAATGTAAGAAAAGGAAGAAACCACTGTTCTGGTCATCCAATGTTTGACCCTGGCAGAGCAGAGAGATAAAGAAGAATTAATCTCAAAGTTTTTCTGGGCCAGTAAAGTACAACTAAACAAAGAAGAAACTGTTGTGAAAACTGAAAAGCATTAAATGATAAGAAGATAAAAAGGAAAGCAACAAAAGGATTATTGCAAGTGTCCAGAAAATAAACCATCATTCTTTATCAATCCTATACACAGCATAAAATGAATGAGATATTTTTTTCTTCTGTCATTACATTAAATGAATTTCAACTCAGACACTCTTAAATATGGAGGAGGAATTATGGTCATTAACTGTCCATTAGCTTGGTCAATGGAGTTACATTTACAAATTTCAAACCAAAGGATTTGGATAATAATGCATTTTTGTGATAGTGATACTTCTAGTGCTGATCTTTTGCCTTCCCAAATGTTCCAGGCTCGGAAGAGCTAAATTGAGACGGAAGATAGAAGACAATCTTGCTCAGGGTAGATGGATGATTCTTGTTTGAGGTTGACAGATTATTCCTAAGGAACATGTTTCATAGTTACGTATTGTACTTCTCTAAGTGAAGTATTTTAAGAAGGAAGGGAGAGAATGGTGTATAATTCTTGTTCTGCATACATCTATATTACCATACTGATTTTACATATTCATCTTCATACTTGGTCTATCTAGTCAGGAGCAGAAATCACCTAAACAAGATGTCCTATGGTATTACTTCATATTGGTTTTCATTTAAAGCATCATATCATCACAATTATGAGCTTATATAATCCCCTTTACAAAGTTATTCATCCATGATGGTTAGCAATTACACAAGGACTCATCAGTATCCTCCAAACAATTCATTATGGCCATTCTTAGCTTCCACAAGGCAATCCCGAGATCCATAATGCTGTACTTCTTTGTTTCAATAGACTAATATGTTACTTAAAAAAATACTTAACATTGGATATCACTGAGATTTTGGGAATACATATACATATAGATAGATAGATAGATATCAAAAAAAGCACCCTCTAGCTGTTCTTTCTTCCCAATTATACTATTGATCCCTAAAATCTTGTTGTAAAGCAGATATGAATTGAATACATTTAATTCAGAGAGCAATACATGGGAGCTCCAGAAATATCTTAGACTGATCGATTTTTCTTAAGCAATACCAACTTGGCAGGGGTCCCAACGTCTGGGCCAACTTAAAAGTTGAACATTGCTGCAAACAGATTTCTGATTCACCATAGCATGTGCCCTTGTATTATATTTTATTGCATTCATAAGATTGTTTATCATTTGCATTTATTACGTTATTCCGCATCAACCCTTATATCTCACTAGAAGAAACATGTGCAGACAATTGAGAATACGTAATGGTGACAAAAGAAAATCATGGAAATGCAGAAAAAATATATAGGTAAAGACAATGGAAAACTGACAGAGTTGCAGGCAACTAAAGCATGAAGTGCAGATTAAAAAAAAAAAAAAACTGTAGGTGTTATCAAACCAGTGGAAGATGCCATAAAAACTAAGTGTCAATATGCCTGTTGAACCATTGCCACCTGAAGAATCGGTTACCATGGCTTTTAATGTCAATGGCCATGTCTACCAAATTTACTCAAGACTAAAAGAATGCTATCCTTATGGTAACATATGCATATCAAACATTCAATTATAATACCAGAACTTTGGGGGAATTCTTAACATCTATAACTAGATTTTGAACAATAGTAATAAGACCATCTTTCAAGAATGGAACATTGTTATGTCCCATGTAATTAAACATAAGCATGGTGGTAGTTAAGTTCCAGAGATAGATGCAAGATAAGTGGCAAAAATTAGAGCTGAAGTAGAAAAAGTTTATGGACAGCACCTCCAGCGGGCAGGTGTCAAGAGAGGTGTACACATGGTTAAGCGGTTAGATTCTTAAGCGAGTGGAATCTTTGAATTTATAAATGTCATATTTTTGGAAAGCTTTTGCACAGGATAGGACAAGAAGGTTGCATCCAATCCACATATTCTTTGCGAGTTTGGCTATATGCGAACAAGGGGACGAAAGGGTCAACATGACAATATCTCTCTCTAACTTTCCTTCCAATTTCCAGGAAACAGCTCAGCTTCTGATCCAATCATTCGCTTTGTCTACGAATTAGGCAACAAGAACAGGGTTTGCAACAACAACAATAAAACATTTGAAAGATACGTATTATTACGGTGTTGTGATGTTGTGAAAGAAAAATTCTTTGTTGAAGACAGATTACTCAAACTACATAACCAGGAAACATATCCCGGTACGAGGTAATACCTCAAATACCCGTTCAATCCCAACCAACCCTTGTTCCAAAGAAACAAAACTAACAAACTTGTCTTCTTCCACAGAAATCAAGAACGACCAAAGTAATTTAAATCCAAGAATCAACTTTCTTTCATGCAATCAAATCCTAATAACAGCACAAAAGTAAAAGAAATCCAAGATACAGGAAGTGACAACAAGAAAATCTAAGAAAAACAAAGAATCGGAAAATCCTACTTGCATCAGATGCAGCGCATAGATCGCAAGGATCGTAGATGACGATGGAGAAGCGATCGTCCCCTGCTATGCCTCCCAGAACGGCCGCAAGAAGCGAAGTCGATGCGCTTGAAGACCTCCTTAGGGTTCCCAAAGGCAGGCAAAAGACGGGAGAGACAGAGGAGAGTAGGGAGACGAAGAATGGGGAAGAGAGAGAAAGGAGGAGGAAGGGGGAAGAGAGAGAGGGGACCGAGTCGGAAAGGCGCTTGCGGCTCGTGGGTTCGGACTATCGTGTTTTTATAAGTATTTTCGGCGACGGGTAAAATACTTCGACGGTGAAATTTAGCTATCGTGGGAGTTCCCTCGGTTGATTGCCGCACGGTATTTTGATTGGGCACACTAAGTGAGTGACACGTCATCCAACGATGGCCGCACGCCAAAGTACCACCACATCTTTCTGAGGATAAATTCGTTGGGGTCTAGCGTGAGGGAGACGCGTAGGTACAGTTTATTTTTTAATATTTTTAAGATATAATTTTAATATATTATAGAAATAAAAGAGAATATACTAAATATAAAAAATAATTATTTTATAAAATAAATTTTAAATATTATTATTGCTAAAAAACTAACAATTATATATATATATATATATATATATATATATATATATATATATAATGGAGTCAATGTTTGGGTAGAGCTGTCGATTTGTCAAATGTTTGTGTACTATTTTACCTACTATATAATATTATAAATATTATTTATAATATATTATTAATAATATTTAATTAAATAATGAAATGAAAGATATTTTTATCGTATAAAAAAAATAAAAAATATGTACTAGCATATAACTGTGCAAAATATTAGCAATTATTTCTTCAGCTTATCATGTGTAGAGAAAAGTGCACAATAGCGACATTATACTTACATATCGCACGGGATGTAATTTATATTGTTCTTTTCTAATTAGTTTTGAAACTATTAGTTGTCATATTATGCTAATAAAATATATGTGAATGATGATTTTTTTTGCGCTGCTTTTCTATATATTACAGCTACAACATTATTTAGTGCCCCCATCATCATTCAAATGCAAGCAAAATAAAAGAAGACATTCACGTGATTTGGTAGGAAGTAATGGATGATGACCACCAAATGCGTTATTTCCCAAATATCTAGTTATGCTATATTAAGATACCAAAAGAAAATCTACCACAATAATCCAATGAATTTAATATAAAGCATTTTAGCCTACTCTTAAGCAACCAATTACTACAATCTATAAATTTCTCAATGATGACTTTTCTCCATATTAAATAAGAAAGAGAGGTGGGATTTTATCTGTAATGAAATCTCGAGAAAGATTATTTGACAACTTATAAAATTAAATTTCTGAATAACCACTTATCTTGATAGGTATTTTAAATGGTCATTTACTTTTTTAAGGAACAATTGTCTGGTTAGAGAAGAGCCCTATCAATGCAAAGCCTCCAAGATGCGATGCTTGCGGTCTCACCCAACAGAAAATGGGGACCAAGAGCATTCCCATACTTGGGAGAGACCGTTCGTTAGCAGAAATCCATGTTGTCGCTTGTTTATCAACTGGTTGGAGTTGTTGGCACAACACGTGAAAAGTACTCAGGCCCATGGCCTTCGACAGGCCCTCACTTGGAATGCAGTCAAAAAAGCATGTGAACTTCGACCCAAAAAGAGAAAAAAAAAAAAACATGTGAAAAGTGTTGAGAAGCATACATCATGCCAAAGCGAGTTACATGGAAGTTCATATCTTGAATTCAGACAACTACCCATGACTTTTTGTTTTTTTTTTTTTTTTTTTGGTAATGATGGGTTTATGGAATCATACATCAAATCCCACAATCTAGATTGCTCCATAATAATGCATATATTTTCTCATCGATCAAAAATATCATCATGTGATTGGATGAACATCTATATGTTCGCGACTAAATATACCATTTGATCACTTCGGACATTATTTGTATTTATCAAAAAAAAAAATTTCTTCCGGCACCGCTCACTGCACACACCAGCCAGGGCCGGTCCTGGGGCAGGTCAAACGGGGCGACCGCCCAGGCCCCAGGCTTAGATCTTGTATTGATGTTCCAATAGAGTGTAAGGATGGTTTTCTATAATATTATAATAAAAAATAATTAAAAAGATTAATGATGGATTTTATACACTGCTTAACGAATATATCTATAGAAAATTATTGCACGTAGATTAATTTTTTAATGATAATTAATATTTAAAATATATTAATTTTTAATAGAGAAGATCATATTTTTTTATTTAGTCTTAGGTCTAAAAAATATCAGGACCGATCCTGACACCAGCACCTGGAAGGGCTATGCACCAATAGCACGAGAATAAAGGTACTCCTCTCTTCTTCTACCGTAGAAAAAAAAAAAAGAACGTGGTCTCTATTATCTTCTTGGGAAGGGTGAGTTGGGGAGTGGGATCAGGCTATATTTTTCTTATCTTATCAAGGCCACTTTTCATGCTGTCTACAGTACAGTTCGTGGGTGTAAAGGAAGCAAAGTAACTTCTAAAGAAAAAAAAAAAAAAATTATTCCCTCCTTGGAAACATTTGAATATTAGAATAGAGGCATGGGTCAAGCCCATTATGGAAGATTCAAGTCAATATCTCCCACTCTCGTATATCCCACATAAATATTATATCTATTATTTACAAGCAATTCTTAATAGATCAATTCATACGGATATATTTGTCATGCAACCAGCGAGTACATCTGCATTAAGCTTATTATGCACTGGTTAAGATCACATAGAAATTACAATAACAATTTCACTGTACCCTAGACTCAATTAACTACATCAGTCCAAACATCTTTAATTTCTTATAAATATATATATATATATATATATATATATATATATATATATATATATATATATATACTTCTCCCGACATATATTCACAATTAGGTCATAACCAAGTAAGGTAGACATGATTGTCCAACTGGGGAATACATGTATCGATGTAAATATAAATTGATCTTCCTTTCCTACTCAAATCTCTCTATCTTAACCTGGCTGTTTTTCTAACATGTCCCGAAAGTTGCATCATTCTTGATCGAAAAAAATATATCAAAGTAACAGTCACTAGATCAAGATTTCGAAATACAGTCGAAAGTCTTGAGGGTACTATAAAAGGTTTATAACCTTTAGGATCTCACACAGTAGAGAGCAATGATTTATTTTCACAAGTATGAATCACGTACCACGACATTCAAATTTCTCCTTGGAGCATATATCAATATAATTTATAATATTTATATTTATGAACACCGTACAAACCTCAGCTAGTCATCCTTATTTGACTAATCCAAAATCTCATAGGGAGACACTTTTAATTTACTTTTCTCAATATCAGGTGTAACTGAGATTTCTTGTCTGACCTCCAACAGGCTTTGTGGATCATGAGATATCCATGTTGATATATATATATATATATATATATATATATATATATATATATACAAGGTGACTCATAATTATTTTAAGCTTGATCTCTCCCAATGATCATCTCATGCTTAAGAGTCTCATCTCTGCACACACCTCAATGTCAGAGGTAATTACTCATGTAAGAAAACAATCTCAAGCCTGCCTGACATACTCTTTTCCTCACATATCATTTTCTATATATGTGTATTCAAGATGGAGGATTACAGTTCATTTTCAAAACATAACATACATTTTTATAGACAAACTTATGTCTTTGATACAACCTAACGGAGTACTTGACAAGATTACAATACGAAGCAAAAACAACATTTATATTTTGTGCAATCCCAAAACATTCACATGCCTATCATGCACTTCTTTTGGAAGAGACTTTATAAAGGGATCCGCTACATTACTATGCGTAGATATGTACTTCACTGCCATTTCTTTCTTTGCTATAAAGTCTAAGTAATGATAATCAATGTGTTTGATCTTTGAATGATATTTGAGATCTTTCAGAAAAGCAATTATTGTTTTATTATTACAATAAATCGTCACATGATCCTTTGAACTTTCAGTAACCCCCAAATGATTAAGAAATATTCTTAACCAAACAGCTTCTTATATTATAGTATAACTTGCTACGAATTCAAACTCTATTATCGATATGGATACACCATACTGCTTCTTGTTACTTCAAGATATAGTACCATTATTCAGCCACAATGCATAACCAGAAGTTGATTTGCGTTCAATTAAATCGCCGGCTAAGATGGCATCAGAATATCCGACCAAGCATAAATCAGGCCCATTGTAGCATAAACAATAATCGGTAGTGCCTTTCAAATACCGTAATCAATGTCCTCTTTTCGGGTTCGATTGAAACCTGCTAACTAATCCAATCGCATACCATATATTGGGACATGTACACAATATAGCATACATCAAACTTCCAACTGCACTTGAATAAGGAATCCTTGTCATTTCACTTTCTTCTTCTAGAGTCTTTGGGCACATATCAAGGCTCAAATCTTCACCTTTTGCAAGAGGAGTATTCATAGGCTTGCAATTCTTTATTCAAAAATATTTAAGAAGTTTTTTTATATAAGGCTCTTGAGAAAGAGCAATCATCTTTCTACAACGATCCCTTTGAATTTTAACTTTAAGTATATAATTTGCTTCGCCTAAATCTTTTATGTCAAATTTTGATGATAACCATTCTTTTATGGTTCACATAAACTCCTTGCAATTTTCAGCCAGTAATATGTCATCAATATACAAGGATAGAATTACAAATTTATCGATGGATCGCTTGATATACACATAGTGGTCCTCACGAATCATATTAAAATCATACGATATCATCGTCTAATAAAATTTAAGATACCACTGCCTAGATGACTGTTTAAGACCATAGATAGATTTTTGTAACTTGCACATTTTGTGCTCTTAGCCTTTTTGAGCAAAACTAGTAGATTATTTCATATAAATCTCTTCATCTGGTTCACCATTCAGAAAAATAATTTTAACATCCATCTGGTATAATTTCAAATCCAAACGTACTACAATAGCTAGTATAAGATGAATAGAGACGAATCTCACCACTAATAAAAAGGTTTCCACATAGTCAATACTTTTTTGTTCGATATAACCTTTTGCCATCAAATGAGCCTTGTATCTTTCAATTGACCCATCCGCCTGTCTTTTGATTATGAGAACCCATTTGTTCTCAATGGCTCTATGCCCAGGCGGTAAGTCAACTAACTCCTAAACTTTATTCTCTATCATAAACTCCATTTCTTCTTTCATTGTCGTTTTCCACTTTTCTTTAGCAGGATAAGAGAGAACTTTACTCACCGTCTTGGGTTTCTCACTATCTTATGGAGTAACCATCAAGATCTCACCTTCATTCTCACCACTTCCATCTATGACCCTCTTATTTTGTAGAGTAACCATGAAGGTTTTACTTTTAATCTCAAACCGACGTTTCGATATGTGTTTACGGCAACTCCTACGAGGCTTTTATGAAACATGTTCACTAGGTAACGTATTGCTCCCACTAGGCTTATGAATCTCACGAGCCTCTCCTTGTATGTCATTTTCATAACTAAGAGTATTTACGTTATCCAAGTCATTTAACTCATAAAAAATAAAGTCTCAATCAATTTCACCTTTACTAGAAAATCCATTTTACAAGAACGTGGCATCCCATGATTCTATCTTGGTTAAACTCCCGTCGATATGTTCACTTATAAACACGTATCTCTTCGAGTGTTCGGAATACCTTATAAAAATATATTTCTTTCCTCGTGGACCTAATTTTTCATATTTATGCAAGGAATCGTAAGCATATGCTGCTGAACCCAAGATCACAAATGTTTCAGTTCAAGTGTTCTACCTGTCCATAATTTATAAAAAGTTTTATTAACCGATTTGGAGGGCACTTAGTTAAGGATATACGCTGCAATCAATAATACATCCCTCCAAAAAAAATCGATAAGTTGGCTTGAGCCATCATAGGCCTAACCATTTTTAATAAGATTTTATTTTTTCTTTTAGCTACTTTATTTTGTTGAGAAGTTTCAGGAATAATCAATTGCCTTGTTATTCTCTTGTTATTGCACGGCTCTTTGAATTGGTCAGACAAATATTCACATCCTCGGTTAGTTTTAAGAGTCTTAACTCTTTTGTCTAATTAATTTTTGACTTCATTTAAGTATATCTTGAAGCATTTTAATGCATCAGACTTATGTAAAATCAAATAGACATAACCAAATTGAGTATAATCATCAATGAATGTAATAAAATAAAGAGCTCCATGTCTTGCCCTAATATTCATCAGGCCACAAATATCAGAGTGGATTAATTATAATGAATATTCAGCTCTGGTTTTCTTTTCAAATGATTTTCTAGTTGTTTTTTCAATAAAGCAATTTTCACAAGTAGGTAGATCAACTTTATCTAATGATCCCAAGAGACCTTCTTTTGCCAATCTATTCATTCGATCATACCCAATATACCTTAATCTAGCATATCATACATTCACATCATCTTTCTCATTGCTAGAAGAGGCATTTAATGAAAAACAACTATTAACATAAGAGTTTTATATAATATGATTCATATCCAGTACAGTAAAATCATCAACAACATAACCAGAACCATAAAAACAAGCACCATGATAGAGTCTTAAACCAATATTATAGAATTTCAAAGTAAAACCTAAACGAAGAAGAGCAACCACAGATATCAAGTTATGTCGAATCTTCGAAGTATATAACACATCATGTAGGTATAAGGTTCGACCTCCATGCAAAACAAGTTTACATGTATCGATGCTTTTAACTTCAACCCTCGAGTTGTTGCCCACATAAATCTACTTACTTTCAACAGAAATTTGACAGTACTCCATGAAGGACCTTCGATCCCTCGCTACATGGTCTGTTGCTCATGATTCTATATTCCACAAAGAAAATGATTCAATGAATATTACAAGGCTAGAAACGTAAATACTATGATAAGTATTAGAATAAGATCAAACCTTCTTTTGCTTGGTGCACTCTCGAGTGAAGTATCCTTTTTTTCCACAATAGAAGCACTTCATCTTGGTCTTATCTTTCTTAAAATAGCCTTTCTTTCCTTTCTTGAAGAAACTCTTCTTTTTTGGACCTAGTCCTTTTCCCTTTTCCTTTCTCTTCTTGTCATATTTATTCCATTTCTTGAATCTCTTCTTGAAGCCCAAAACTCTCTTGCTAGATTTAGCTACATAAGCACGACAAGGAATATCTTTACTCGATATCAGGCATTCATCCTCCAGGATGTAATGATTTATGACATCCTCAAACGTTCTAATACTTTCATTATGAGTTAAGTTGACTTTCAGATGTTCTCAACTATCAGGAAGGGATCAGATGATAGCTTGAACTTATTGTTCATCAGTGAGAATATAACTAGTTGACTTAAGCTCACTTATCATGTTTGAAATCGTCCGCAGATGTTCCTTCATGGTATGATTGGACTTTTTCTTGTAGGTGTCAAAATTCATAGTCAACATCCTCAACCTAGCGAGAGTAATCTTTCTATACATCTCTTTCAATGCAAGCCATATCTCATGTGCTATAGAAAAATGCTCAAACTCTCTTATAAGATCATCTTGTATACAGCTAATCAGTATAGCATGAGCTATATGTTCTTTTTTCTTCCAAGCTTTAAAAGCCTCTTGATCTCTCTTAGTTTGAGCAATATTTCCTTCACCAGGATCATCCATGACTTGGTTCAAAATCTCTGTCACTTCTTGTTCTTCCAGCACAAATTGCACCTTTCGATGCCAGATATTATAATTTTCACCATTCAATTTCTCACCCTTATTTAGGTCAGCTATGATATTCTTTGCTACAGCTATGATTAGTTACTACATAAATAAGATATTTCATGCAATTAATCCTCAGCATATCACACATTACTTTTGCACACATAATCGCTAAAGCAATAATAATTAAATATAAAGTTAGAAATCAAAAGGTCACTACATTTTCAGTCATCATCCTTGACTAAACATTTAATCACCATTACTTAGCTACATCGCACAAAGTACATAGTTCCACAAAGAAACTCCCACTTAATTAAGTATTTTTTTAAAATTTAATTTAATAACAAACTCCTGGATTGTTACATGATTAGTAAGTTTTTCTACATCTACGTTTTGTTCCTTTTATGCATTCATCGTAGCATAAATGATAATTCATATGCAAAAACAAATTTATTTGATCATTTTGATCTATTAAAAAATTTTAAACTAGTATTTGTGGGTTTGATTGCATCATAAAGAAGCATTAAATAACAACATAGTTCATAAAATACAACCAACATATATTTACATCACGTAAAATAAAACAATATATTTCAAATAAAATAAAAAAACATATGATATCCATGTTAACAAAATAAACAACAGGAGAAATATTCAGGTTATATTTTTTAACCGGCTCTCTTTCTCCATCTCGAGTACACCAAGGAATAAAATGCATCTCTCAATGTTTCTCGATTCTCTTCGAGATTAGTTCAAATTGACATCACAAAAGAGCACAACCCCTTCAGTTCAAAAATAGGTCTCTGGGGGATGCATGGATATGCACTGAGTACCTCCACCATACCATCAAAATGATCCATATTGAGATCTTCGCATATTATCCTCAACCAATATCTCGAGGCATCCAGCAAGGTATCCATCGAGATCTTTTCTTTCCTAAAGATATCTTCACCTCAATTTTTTTTTTTATGTTCATTAAACAGATACTTTAAATATTTAGCATGAGACACTAAACAAGCATTCGGATCAATCCTATGAATTTCATGATAGAATATATTTTCGATCATTTCCCTCTTTTTTATCATTTTTCTTTCTCTGACTATTTTTCCTTTAATAACACTCTTCGTATGAATCCTTCCTATCATTATATCTAGGTAATTTACACGTACAACATAAAAGAACATGAAATTAGGAACAATTCTGAAAAAAAATTATAATATCCGATATACGTAGAATCTTTCACTAATATTTTCATATCCAATTTTTATATTTATACCAAGAGCAAAAACAGAGAGAGAAATGTGCTTATCTAATTTCACAGTATTTGAGGAAAAGATATGGTGATTTGACATGGACAAAATGATGCACCTTTCTAGAGTTTCAGGAATTTTGTTTTCACCAGTTATGAAGAGGGTGATGATTAGGCATCATTTGTTCCTCGAGTTAATGCTAGAATCATTGTTGCATCTGTGCAATAAGAAGTGATCAGTAGCCTTTACTAACAGCCGCCATGTAGGCCAAGCATAATAATCACCTCATTCTAGTTGATGCCTACTCCTAAAATCCAATAGTACTACCACCTGTGATTCAAGGTGCAGACATCACCTAAACAAGAATGGTTAACTCTGTTTTATGAATAATGTGCTCATTCCATATTTTCTATCAAATGGGTTTAGAATGGTTATAGTGACCGCAAGGTCTTGTATAAAACTGCTATGTTGCAAACCATGAATGTAAATCTCTTGCGACTACAGTTATAGTGTAAGATAATATTAAAATAATAAAAAGTTGGAAACTATCAGCACTCCTTTCATGTAAGTCTACCTACAAATCATACAGCCCCAAAAAAAAAATTTAAATTAAATTTTCATTAATCATGCGAGGCAATTAACATATCAACATATGTGTAATTCACGTGAAAATACAATTATCTTTGGAACATATCATTTATTGACATACATAGCATTTTTAACGGATATAACAAATACGGTAGATAATTGACATAGCTCTAATACCAATGATGAATTTTACGGAATCATATCTTAAATCTCAAAATCAAAATTGCTCCATGATAATGTCTGTATTTTCTCATCGATCGAAAATACCACTACGTGATTGGACGGACATCCGTATATTCACAACCAAATATATCTCTTGATCATTTTGGACACCACTTGCATTCATCAGAAGATTTCTTTCTTTCTTTCGGCATCGCTCACTGCACACACCAGTACCTGAGAGGGCTATGCACCAGCAGTGTGAGAAAGAAGGTTCTCCTCTCTTCTTCTATCGTAGAAAAAGAAAGAGTAAGAAAGAGGTCTCTATTATCTTCTTGGGGAGGAAGCAGTGAGTTTGGAGAGTGAGTACAGGCTATATTTCCTTACCTTATCAAGACCACTTTTCACCGTCCAGTGCAGTTCGTGGGTGTAAAGAAGTAACTTCCAAGAAAAAAAATGAAACTGTTCCCTCCTTGGCACCATTTGAATATTGGAATAGAGGCGTGGGTCAAGCCATTGTAGGCGGTCCAAGCCAACAGGTGAAGACCTCTGAAAGTGAAGCAGTCTCCGCGGCCGGGACATTGTCCCCGCGTAAAGTCTTATAAACTGAAGTCAAGTAGTACTCTTTTATTTTCTTTTTTTTTTTTTTTTTTCATTGGAGTGGAAACGAACGCGGGCGGCGCTATTTAAAAGACCAGCTAAACTAGTCTTTCCTCCACCGACCACGAAAAAACTAGCTCCTTTCTCCCCGTCTACCATGTATTTCTGCCCTTGTTGTCATGATTATTTATTGTTTGATGATCAACTGTATATTTATTATGTGCTGTTTCCTGGCTATTGCTTGAAAATGGTATTATAAAAAATTAGCTTAGAACTCCGTATGATACATGATATGTGATTATTTTTTCTCAGATAAATCTTGTGATAATCAACAATTTTGATTC
Source organism: Elaeis guineensis (assembly GCF_000442705.2). NCBI lineage: Eukaryota > Viridiplantae > Streptophyta > Magnoliopsida > Arecales > Arecaceae > Elaeis > Elaeis guineensis. The sequence goes on from NC_026001.2 coordinate 7,706,341, forward strand.
AGTAAAGCTCCTTCATAAATTCATAATTTTTTATAATTTTTATTTTTAATTATTTTTTAAATCTTTCTATCTTTCATTCTCTCTCTTTCAATTCTCTCCTCGTACACCCCCCAACTTTTTCAATAGTAAAGTCGATAATATCGACTGTCGGCCACTACTACGATCAATAACCGTAACATTTTCGAGTTCGAGATGGAGCAAAAATATAGCAATATAATGATAAATATAGTTTTGTGAGATACCGATTAGAATCTTGATGAGTGTACCTCCAATTAATAACTTATGAAAAATTTAAATTTTAAAAATTAAAAAAATTAATATTAAAATTTTGAAAATCTAAACTATAAAAAAAAATTAAAAAAATTTAGAAATCTAAACTTTATTTTTTTTTTTTCCATCTCTTCTTTTATTGCTTTGATCCTCTCTCTAAGATTGATGTATCTAATCTACGGAATGTCAGATGATCAATATCTATTCTTTGAATATAAAAGATAATTAAAATTTTATAATTAATTAATATTATCTAAAAAAATAATTTATAATTAATCATATATTAGATAACTATCTTTTAAATCTCAATTATTGCTCTTAGATTTTTTATTTAACTATCAAGTCTAGGTAAGTTCAAATAAAAAAAAAATCAAGAAGCATCGACAATAAAGTTTACGATATTAAAAGATCTTTACTGTTATCTTTTTTTTTTAAAAAAAATATTTTTTTCTCTTTTTTATCTTCTTTTTCTTTTTTTTTTCTTCCTTCCCTCTTCTTCTTCTCTTCTTTTATGGACGTTCGAGCTCCTCGACCTTTGGACCGTCGACCTCCTCCATCCTGGGTGCCGCATTGAGTTGCTCGATCTCAAGGTCTCTCACCCGATCAAGGCTCTCGAGGATGGAAAAACATAGGAAAAATTGAAGAAAAATAGAGAAAAAAATCAACGAAAGCAAAGAGAAGATAGAAAAAAAATTAAAAGTAAAACCTTTTCCCACCTTGCCATCCCACCCGTAACGCCATGTGTCCCCACCAGAAGCACCATTGGCCATGCCACGATCGTAGCCTTTGCAAGCTCTTTCTCCATTTCTCTCTTATCTCCGCACCAAATCCGTCCGGAAATCATTTTTCATCCTCGAAAGCGGATGAAGAGGGAAACTCCCGCATCAACCGGAGGGCCTTTTTGTGGCTCCCACGTTTACTTCGGCCATAGTTCTCGATACCCCCCATTGCCCTTTCTGCCCATCCCACCTCCGCTCTGGCCGCTGTCAGCATGCGGATGCACTCCTCCAAGCCTTGCTCCCCTTCCCCCTCCTGGTTCTCCATCCTCAAGAGTCATAATCCGCTGGCCCTCTCTGCCCACCCCATCTCTGCTCCAGCCGTTGGCATGTGGATGCACTCCTCCAAGCCTTGCTCTCCTTCTCCCTCTTGGTTCTGCGTCCTCAAAAGTCACAATCAAATGGAAGACTTGAAAAAGCGGTCAAATAGAAAAACTCACGCATGATCAAATAAGGAAGCTTGGGCGATCCACACGGCTCCCTCCTCTTGCATCTAAATGCCCACATGTCAAACGGAGGCTTCTCTATTGAGAGGCCTCCAATTATATATATATATATATATATATATATATATATATATATATATATATATATATATATATATATATATATATTATGTATCAATCTTCAATCTCTACTAAAAAAGAAAAGAAAGTAAAAAATATTATCGTAGATGATAGTAATTGCCTCTATCTCTCGTTTCCAGCTCCAAATGCAAGGGACTCCGCTTCCAAACATCTCCACCTTTCCTTACCAAAGAAACATCTCCACTATTACATTTTCCTCTTGTTTCCATTTCATGAAATATACCAACAAAAAGAGCTTTAATACATTGTTGAAGAGAGAGAGAGATCCGGTTGGCCAGGAATTTTAGTCATCTAGTAAGGTTTATTCTGGATAGGGCTCCAATTTGAACTGCCAAGATCATTCGCATCCATCTTCTATTAAAAACACTGCAATGGCTTGCTATATCAAAACTCCTCTTTTGCTCTTGTAATCTAGTTAGTTTTCATTGCCCGCGAGCCTTCTTGAGTTTCCTCATGATAAATTTTAATGGCAATATGACTAATGGTGACAATAGATTGCGGAGCAAGATTTGTGATCTAAGACTCGAATTCTAGGTTTATAGCCACCGGTGGAAGTTAAATCTTCGATATTTTGATTTCTGGAGCAGAATCGAGGATGGCTTGGGTAGATATTACCAATGATGCAAGGTTGGTTTGGAGTGTTAGCCTCATAGCCATCAAGGATGATTCAGTTATCATGGTCAAATGGATTCGAGACAAATGGAAACGGTTGATGTGCAATCCTACTATACAACATTAAGAGGATTCTGAGGGAGTGTGTCTACTTGGATACTAAACATGTATGACAGGAGACAAGTAGGTCCGTGGACTGGGTTGCCTCTTATATCGTGGAACATTTTGAAGAAGTATGATGAATTGATTTATCGGATATTTTGGTTGCTTTTCATGGTATTTTATTTTTTTATTTTGTTGGATGCACCGTACAATATATAAATATGATCTATACATCTTATCTTCAAAAAAAAAAAAAAAAAAAACAAAGAAGAGAGATACAAAGAGGGAGAGGAGAATAATTAGGTTGCCACCTCTGTCAGTCGATCCATATCGACTTGTTTGGTCTGATTTCTTCATTCTTTTTTTTTATTTTTTTTTGTGGCTGTGCTCTTCATTACCGTCATTAATCCTGCCGGCCTGTGATCTCCACCATCCAATCATATTCTCCTTTCTTGTCTCATTCTATGTTGGTATCACCCAGCGGTGAATCCAAAAAATTTTATCGCTGGGGCACATTATATATAATTCATTCACGTTGACTCTTCAGTCGTCGCCGTCGGCAGGGAGGAAGAGGAGCAGTGGGTGGAGAGAGTCGCGGAGTAATGGGCGCCGGACGGAGTCGGGGAGCAGTGGCGCCCGGTGACGGATGGAGTCACGGAGAAGAAGGTCTGAAGGATGGTTGGGGCCGGCGGAGTCACAAAATCAAGGAACACAGAGCTGGGGACGGCGGACTCACGGAGCAGCGGGCGCCGGAGGAGTCGTGGAGCAGTGGCCAGTAGGCACCGGGCTGCCGGTGGAGTCACGGAGAAGGAGGATTTCGGACTTAATTAGGACTGGGGCCAACGGCGAGGGAGTCGCCGAGCAGTGGGCGTCGGGCGGAGTCGCCGAGAAGAAGGTCTGAACGTGGCGCTGGGGCCGGCGGAGTCACGGAGCTGGGTGTCGGAGGAGTCGCAGAGTTGCGGAGGAGGGTTTCACCACTGGGGGCAGGGGGCCAGTAAAAAATTTAATGGAATTATGAGCTTCGGGCTTGGGCCCCGATGCAAGTTTATTGGATCCGCCCCTGGTATAACCTTTCAATCCAGTTCCCACTTAGAGTTCATATTCTCAATCCTCGGCAAAGATGCGATCAGATTTTATGGTCCAACAATTAAAAGCTTTACCGGCTTGATAAATTATCGTATTTAAAATAAATTAAAAAAATATAATTAAATATATAATATTATAAAATTTATTAATTTAAAAAAAATAAAAAAATTGATCGTATTTGAAAAGATGATGCGCTCTACATCGAATTTTTTACATCTCCTGTGATGCATAAAAAAATTAAAATAGAATTTTTAATAATATTTAAAAAATATTTAAAAGTGCTGTGTAGGGTTAAATACCGTCCATGATTCAAATTAATTAAATATTTTCAAAAAATATATATATATATTTATTTTTTTTAATTTTTTTAACGTGTCTGTGTGAGCAAGAATGACCGTCTACCTTGAAATAGATGATATCCAACCATGTATGGTATCTTATGAAACTATTTGAATACTGCAGGATATCTGCGTCCGAATTGACCAAAGAATTTTCCTTGGAGCTGGGTACGGGCACCTACACGCAAGCACCAGCGGCTCTGCCCAACCCCGTTCCCCACCAGGCCACTCCTGTCTTCTAAGAGATCACGGCCGTCCATGAGCATCATTGCCTGATCATTCCACATATGGTGTCCGTGCTCTCCGGTAGTACTAGCGTAATATCGCAGGCCCTACGGCCGATTACCCACCCATCGTCCCGCTAAAATTTTCCGGAAGAAAAGCTAAGCAAAGAGGAAAGGCGAAGGGCGTTCCGGAATGGCGCCTATAGTACCAAGCTCTCAGCCATGGGTGGAGAAATAGTACTCACTCTTCCATCTCTTTCTCTGCTTACTCTCTTCATGTCTCCTCTTTACCCATTCCTTTCTCTTTCCTTGGCGATGTTGCAGCCGGCCGAAGCAAGTGAAGGACGTGGCTCACCAGGACGAGGTCGTGCGTGTCCTCACCAACACCCTCGAGACCGCCAACGTGAGAGATAACCCCTTATCCGCCCTATTCCCTTTCGTTCCATTTATCCGGAATAACATCGATTCGATGTTTTCCAACTCTCTCTCTCTCTCTCGGTGCAGTGCCCTCATATGCTCTTCTACGGCCCTCCGGGAACGGGGAAGACCACCACCGCTCTCGCAATCGCCCACCAACTCTACGGGTAAGCATTACTTCTCAAGCGCTCCACAAATCCCATTAATGAATCGCGTCCATTTAGGCTTAGAAATCGTTGATGCCCTAGTCAGGGAGCTGGAATTTTTTATTATTTCTCTTAATTTTTTAGAATATGCTCCTTTTATTAGCGTGGTTTTGCTTTGGATTTTGGGAATCCCAAGTCTACTCGCTATTATGGATTTCTTCAAAGTTTGGGTTGGCTCTGTACCTAATGAGGAAGACGATGACTTTTGATTCATTTATGTTGGTGAAAGCTTTACCTCTAGCTGAATATTTTTCTTACCTTTCATTCATGGGTTAAGTTTTGGATCAGTACTTGTTAGCAAGAGGACATCCTATCGAGTGACTAACAATCTTTCAGGATAAAAGACATCAAAAATTTACAGGGGGGGCTCACAGCACTTCTTTAATATGTATTATAGCATATCATTCAGCGAGTGCATGTTTAATGTTGGATCTATGGCTTATAGTTTGTGTAGATGAAGGTAGTCATGTATTTGTCTTAACTCATTAATAACTTCAAACTAGCTAGTTTTTTAGTTTTCATGGTAAGCCTTTTTCTTTCTCAAAGTTGATTGGACTAAGAACTTTAACCCGTTGATAGATAATATAGCCTGAGAACTGAGCATAGAACATTTTCAAACTTTCTTAATTACACCTTGATTTATTTAAAGCCAAACACATATAGCCAGAATTTTGTTGTTGATCATGTTTCTTCTATGACCTTTCTTTTGTTTGTTATAGGTTTGTTCTTTTCGAGTCTTACATATAAAAGCTTTACTTTGAAGCTGCGGTGAATCTTGCCTTTTCCATCTGTTTTGTATCTCCAGTTTGGATCCACCATTTTAAGATATGTCTGGCTTAGTTCATAGAGTTCATGGTGTTCATCGATTTCTTAAGAGTTTCTGTTCTTCCTGAAGTTTGCCCCATTGTGGAGTTTGTTTGGAAAACTCCTTTTAACGTTATACATGTCACAGCCAACTTCATATTAAAAATCCTTTCTATGAGCAAAGTTATGCAGAGAGGAAAGTACTTGCTCAAGTTCTTCAAACTTCACCTATACTTACTTGTGGCTGCTTATAAATTATCTACACAACCAAAGTGACCTGTGCCATACTAGTGTTGTTGTTGAATTATAGGGAGGCAAAGCATCAGTGTGGCTCTACAACTCATTAGTCCCAATGGCTGTGCTTAACTGCTGCTAAAAGAAATGCCACTTAATAAGCAACTCATCAAGTTTTGCCTTAGCTGGTTCAATACTTGAGGGTATTGACTCTGGTACAGCATTTGGGACTTGTTAAGATCCTGGAACCCAATAGATGCGGTTGGTAACTTGGTAAATGCCTCATGCCTAGTTTCCAGCACTTACATTGTGAATCTGCAACATATGTCTTAAGAATTTCCTCTTCCTTCTCCTCCTCCTCTTCTTCTTCTTCTTCTTTGATAAGCTTGTAAGTTGCAGGGCTTAATTAGAAGTCTTTTTTCTTTAATAAATGGTTTGAACAGACCAGAAATGTACAAATCAAGGGTTCTAGAACTCAATGCAAGTGATGATCGTGGAATTAATGTTGTGCGGACAAAAATCAAAGATTTTGCTGCTGTTGCTGTGGGTTCTGGATCTCGACAAGGGTAAACTTCATATTAATTTAAAATAAAGATATATCTGTTTGCCTCGACTTATAATTGTTTCTTTAATTTCTTCTAAATTATTTTCTTATTTGTTGTAGTGGTTATCCATGCCCACCTTACAAGATCATTATTCTAGATGAGGCTGATTCAATGACTGAAGATGCACAAGTATATTATTGCATCCAATTGCCTTTACTTCTTTAGTTTAGTTTCTTGTGATGCCATTGCTGCTCTTAATGGGGTACTGGTTGCATAAATCTGCCTGACAGAATGCTTTGAGGCGTACTATGGAAACTTACTCCAAAGTTACAAGATTCTTCTTTATATGTAACTATATCAGCAGGTGATTTCTTCTCTACCACTGACGTAACATATGCATTGTATGCTTGTAATTAGTGAATAATTTATTTAATTTCTATTTTATAGGATTATAGAGCCACTTGCTTCCAGATGTGCAAAGTTTAGGTTCAAGCCTCTTTCTGAAGAGATCATGAGTAATCGTATTTTGCACATTTGCAAAGAGGAAGGCCTTACTCTGGATTCTGAGGTACAATAGTTGTTACCATTAAGCTTTTCACTGCATTCATTGTTAGCTTTGACACATTCCGTGTTGTTTATGCATCAATCTAGGCTCTTTCTACTCTGAGCTCCATCTCTCAAGGTGATCTTCGCCGTGCAATTACATATTTGCAGGTATTGCATTTCTCTTCTTTAACTTACATTTTACATTTATCTTTGTTTAGATTCGTCTCAAGGTGATTAATTTTGCCTCTATTTTATTTAGAGATCACAAATGTCTCAGATTCTCAAAATGAATAACTGCTTATCCATTTTTGTGTCTTTGAAATCTTTCAGAGTGCAGCTCGCTTATTTGGATCAACTATTTCTTCTGGAGACCTAATTAGTGTTTCTGGGGTATTGAATTTTCACTTATTCTCTTGCAAATTTTATTGTGTATTCCTTTTGGATTGCTTCTTGCAGTGTCCATCATTGTGTTCGAAAATTATGAAAATTTTGGGCTCATTTACTCTTGACACAAACACTCCATTCATGGCCATTTGGGGATGACCCTTATTAATTTATGCTTTACATAAATCGGCCAAGTTATTATCAAATGAATGTTGACTCATTATTTAGAAAACTTCTTTATCCCCTTCTGATTTGTGAATATCCTATGAAAATATCAGCGCATTCCTTAGGGTAAAGCATGTGAATTATAAGAATTCTGAATTGCTAAAACCACCATGAAGGAAACAAAAACCTTGCATTTCTAGTTGTCAATATGATTAATTAGTTTTCTAAAAATTATCTGAAAACATGAATTTTTTTGTTGCCATCTTTTTGTTGATTTTCCTGGTTGATATGATCTTAAATTCTAGGCACATCTTCGAGTCATTGAGTATACCTAAGTCATTCTTGCACTTTAAAGTCTGTCACATCTTGCTTACAAAGTTTTAATTTAGATTAATGATGTGCTATGCTTTAGCCTTCTGTCTACCCTATGTCAGACCTTGTCTTCTCTGCCTCTTCTTAGAGAATGGTTCCTGGTCTAGAAGAACCTCTCTTTTTCTTTTTTGGGCCAGCGAGGCGAAGGAGGTGTGGGTGGGGTTTGGTTTGGGGGGGAAGGCGGGGTTGCTTGGCTAAGATAGATCATGTAGAGATAAGATCGGTGTTTCCATCCACCACCACCACCAACTAGCCCTCTTTCTTGCCTGCAGTTGCCTTGGCGAGGTATTCAACACTGATTCATGGAAGGGTCATTTTTCACTTGGATAGCAAATTGCTTAGCATTTTCCAACACTAGTAGAGTGCATCTTGATAAAGCCTATCTGATGTCATTGGTATGCTGCCTGTGGCCTAATGATCAATCATTTGAGGAATGGCATGCTATTAAAGTCTGTTAATCATATGAACTCAAAAACTATTCAATGTTGTGTGAGTTGCTCTTTCTATAAATGAAGATCTATCAAATGACAGGCTGAAGATATTGTCTTCAATATGGAACACACCAACTGCATAAGGACTAGGGATTAAATTTCTTTGTAAAGCTAAATTAATTGATAAAGGATCTTTTGTTTTCATAATGTTTGCTCCTGCAGAATTTAATGCTGGGACATGTCACTTGCTTAGGAACTAAATAAAGAAAATTATTTCCGTGATTCACAATGTCTAAAAGATCCCCCTTTTTTAATGGTGCTAACTGATTAATCAAAAAAAAAAGGAGAAGAAAGCAATATTGATTTGTTTGTTTCTAACTTTACAAAGCAGTGGCTTGTAAAGTCATATATTTTGCCATGCTCATCAGGTCCTTAAACTTTATTTTTCTTCGAAATTGTTTAGTATATGTGTTGTAGGGAAAAGCGAAAAGCAAAAGTCCATTTATCCATGTGTCATTACCAAGCAACAAAATTCATGTTGACTATTCTTTCTCTTATCTGACTTTCAATTCTTCTGTACTGCTGAAATACTAAAACCATGATGAATTAATGCTTATACATCAATGAAGCAAAGATCATTCAATTTGATACATCCATGTTTTGTCCTTTATATTTTATTTCAGTTCTGCTGACATTTTTTTTTTACATAATTTGTCAGGTAATCCCTCAGGATGTTGTTCAGTCACTGTTTATGGCTTGCAAATCTGGTGATTTTGATGTGGCAGACAAAGAAGTTAGTAATATAATTGCAGAGGGATATCCAGTTTCACAGATGCTTTGTCAGGTAACCATTTTATTACGCCATCTAATTCACTTTGATATCTCCTTTTTATTATTAATCTATAGCTGCTACTGATTCAATTTCAATTTCAGTTGTTAGAGTTGATTGTTAATGCAGATGATATATCAGATGAACAAAAGGCAAGAATTTGCAAGAAACTGGGTGAAGCAGATAAGGTTAGTGCAGATCCTGGCATTATTTGTCCCATGTTATCTTAGCCCTCTTGTACGCAACATGTAGCTCCTCTGCTGTCCTTGTGTTAGACATCTAACCTCAAGAAACTAGGGTCTGATGTCTACACCAATTAGCTACCCTTGTAAACATGATTCTCACAACACTGTTATGGCTATATGGGAAATGTGGCTCAAAACCATCGTGAACCTTTATATGTTTCCTTTAAATTATTATACTTTTGTTTTATGATGATCATTATTAGTCATTGTAATCGCATATCTGAGTAATAGTGAAATAGCAACAATCTGATGCTTCATATTGAAATAAATGATAATATTTATTTTTAAGTAATGATTATGATAGATGCAGTTTAGAGATATTAAATCAAAAGTAACATTGAATCCTGCAATAGCGGTTGCATTAGATAATAGCTGTTTATGCAGCTATGGCGCTCATAATGTACATATGAGGTCTGTTGTATGAAGGCCATTATATATTTCTCTAAAACTATTAATACTTGGGACATTCTAGTATGCATATAAGTGATATATATATATATATATATTTTAATGAGATCTTGTTCTGGACTTCTGCAGTGCCTGATTGATGGGGCAGATGAGTACTTGCAACTAATGGATGTGGCCTCTCACACTATGCGAGCTCTTTGCAACATGCCAGAGGAATTGCGTTTTGATTAATTAGGTTTTGGTAACAAAATGTAAAATTACCAAACTCCAGGGAGCTGGGACTACTTGAATCACTGAAATGCTTGTAGTATTAGAGCTTTAATGTTTTCAAAGCCCTTAATTTATTTGCAAAGTTTTCTGGCAGCAGAAATCTGAACACTCAGGTTTGCTGCTCACGTTCTTATGTTCCATTTCTTTAAGCTGTACACTTGCTATTTCTAGATAAATCTTTTGTCTGCATTCCAGCAGCTTCCTTGAAATCTTCTAGCAATCTTGAGATTTACTGGTTTTTCTGATATCTCAGCCTATGCATCATGTCTAACTGAGCATTTGTTTGGCTGGTATCTGGACAAGGTTGCTGTCTATGAATAGCCTATATGTGGCTGAGCATTGATACATGGCCTATGAATGTCATGTGAATTGCATAGACTACTAGAGCAGGCAACGTTTTTTGCCCTTGGGTTTCAACAAAGGATTTTAGGTTCTCCTTCTTGAGGGGTTACGGGTACCAGGAAGCACTGGATTATCAGTTTATCTATGTCAAAATGGGGGGGATCACCAATTATTATCAGGATTAATGTGAACAGTAAAATGTATGGTCTAGGTTTTGGTCTCTCAGATGTTCTTAAAAAGCCACTCTCTTGAAGCAAACGCAAACTGCTCTTTGAATTAATTACCCTACTATTGTTTTTTGTTTCCGTTTAATTAGGGTACTTTGGTTTGTGGTTGTTGTAGGGATTTTGTGATGTTTATGATTCTCTTATCGTGAAGACTTTCTGATTTTTGCAGTATCATGCTTATGAGATGGGATGCCATGAAGATAACTAATGCAAGTAGTTAATGAAAATTATGCACATTTGGATGTTCATGTTTATACCGATGAGCTGTCTTAAGTGAGGATGAAGCGACAAAATCTTTGAGATTTGTGTTTGATTTTAGGAGGTGTTTGGTTGGGAGAAGTGGGAGTCTGTAATCGAAATCGAAATTGGTGATTTTCATTCCAACCATTTGGTCCGAAAGAGTCCCATTCCGATTTCGATTTCAGAGTGGAATAGGAATTGCTTAGTCTATATAAAACTCAATCCCTATTCTCCTCTATGGATTCAAATATGGATTCAAATTTCTATTTCAATTTTGATTTCGATTTCGATCACGAACCAAATGCTTCGAAGGATTTAGATTTGGTCATTCCGATTTCGATTCCAAATTATTTCGATTCCTATTCTTATTTCAATTTTGGTTACGAATCAAACACTCCCTTGTATTCTTTGCGCATGCATATACCTATTTTACAAAGCTATTGTACATGATTTATTTTTTCAGGTACTTGCATAACGCAAAGATGGACAAGTACTCGTTCCTGGTGCTCATTTCTTTAATGTTAACAGTTAATGTGAATTTGAAGCTTAACATGAGTTACATTCATTCTGTTGAAAATATTAGTAGAAAAAAACTTATTTAGCTTTTGACTAGTGCTCTGTTCGGATTCATGCGTTCTTTATCTGAGGATAATCTCACACTGCGGTGGAAACTTCACTGAAATTAATTGGGAGCTGATGCTGGAAGAGGAGATACATGGGAGTGGAGAAGGTTACTTCTAGATTTTTTTGGAGATAGGAGATTCCAATAAAATCTTGTTTTATCTTATCGCCAAAAGGCTGAACGAGAGTTTCTGTAATTAGAAAATCTTTCTACCCAATGGCTCTTTTTCTCTCTTTGTGGCTAACCTCTTCCCCGACTTCATCTCATATTGGCGTATTTGTTGGATATCTGATAAAGGGCATCCAAAGAGGTCCGAAATATACAACCAGAAGTTCTTGCTGCTTTGCTCATTTTACTTGTTATAAATCTTTGATACGTGGTATGGTGTGACGCATTAGAACTAGTCTAATAGAGCCAGTGAGCAGACACCTCAAGGTCGTCCCACGTCTATGATAACTTTCTGAAAGGTGACGAAAGTGAAGGTGATCTCCTGGTTGACATGGAATGATTCTGAGTTGGAAAGATCCTCTTGATGTCATGCTTTTCTTCTCATCCTTGTGTTGGAGTGATGGAATTGGAATGCAGCCATGTGAACCGACAACAACCTCTCGGGGGAGGAAAAATTATCTCCTGCAGTGCATGCACTAGCATGGCAATGCATGCCACCAATCACTGAGGCGCATCGTTGGTTCTATTTATCATGCACTCGTCTCTTGGTGGCATGCATGGCGATGTAATACATGCAACGTAGAGAATAATTTCTTGAGAGCCTGAATTTTAGACGAAGGACATGGTGACCACCTTATTTGGATGGCAAATCTGATGCAGAGTGAAAGAAAATGTGGGAGATTGCTAAGGGTGCCTTTGGTTATACTTTTTGATTTTAAAAAAAAATATATATATATATATTTTGATTTTTGCTATTGAGTAAAAGTAAAAAAGTAAAAAATATGTTTGGTAACTATGTTGCTATAAAGCAAAAAGTAATATTTGGAGATGGCAGATGAAGAGCTCGACGAGCAAGAAGGGTTTCAAAAGGGAGGGAGAAGGGGATGGGGAGGTGAAGAGCTCGACGAAAAAGAAGAGTTCGGGCTCTTTACTTTTTGGTTTAGCGTTTTTGATGTGCGGAAGCAAAAAAAGCAGAAAAGCAAATTTTGGAAAGTAAAAAATTTTTGCTTTGCATATAAAGCAATTATTTTGATTTTTTTTATTTTTACTTTTTATTTTTCATGGTATTATCAAATATTATTTTTTGATTTTTATTTTTAAAAATTAAAAAATTAAAAAATATTTTTTTAATGACTAACCAAATGCACCCTAAGGGGTCGGATGAGTGTTTAAGAAAGGAGGATGAGCTTTGTTGCAATGGCGAAGTCAAGACATTGAAGGATCGTTGTCCTGGAACAGGAGGGGTGTGAGCTTGGATATCAATGGTGAGGAAGTGGTGGATTGTGTGTGGGGATGGGCGATTGGATCCCACACTAGTATGGAATGGATCCTGGCCGCTTGAGGGATCCATCAATTCTCATTCATTTCTCCAAATCATCGAATAATCACCTTTTTTTTCTTATGCCTTGATTGATTGGGAGAGAAGAATAGAAGAGAAAAGAAAAAAATGAGAGAGAGAATTATTATTTTTTATTGGTTGGGAGTTTGCTCATAAAAGCAATGTAAAGGAAGAAGAGAAATGAAAAAGATACAAATCTTCTTAAATTTATAATTTTTTTCTTCTTTAAATCGAGTGAAATTGGAGAAAAAAGAATTAAAAGTTAGTAATTCTTTTATAAATTCCATCTTACCTTTTTAATCATAAAAAATAAAATTAATATTATATTTTAATTCTAAAACTTATTTTAAAGATCCCACCTAAGCCTTCCATCTGATTGAGACTCCCGCAGATAAAAAAATCAACAAAAATAAAGAGAAAGATGAAAAAAATTTAAAAATAATTTTTTTTTTGATTCTTTTCTTGAGTTTGTAAGTTCCTTTCAAAGATATTATAGTAAATAAATATTATAATATTTTTTTCTTTCTTTTCTTTATTGCTTCCAATAAAAAAGAGAAATTTTTTTTTTTAAACTCTCAATCAAAAAAAAAAAATAAATATATATATATATATATATATATATGTATGCGCGGCGGGCGCGCGCGCACGCATGTGTGTGTGTATAGACACATACATATATATATATATAGTGTGTGTATATACACACACATACATACATACATATACACACACATACATACATACATACATATATATATATATATATATATATACACACGCACATACATATATATATATATATATATATATATATATATATATATATATATATTGCCCCCTCAAACTCTCAATTATGGAGGTCTTGCTTAGCCCAACCCATCCCCACAAAAAAAATTAAAACAAAAATTTCTGCATACCCCAGCAATGTATCTCACCCCCATCTCCAACAAGTTTTCAGCTCCCAGCCGAGGGAACCACCGAACCATCACTGGCGTGGTTCCGCTGGAACACCACAACCTTAAATATTCGTCTCGCACTTGCGAGGGTATGTTGTCCCGCGTTCTGTTTACCGCACTCTCCACCCTCGCCCTTCCCTCGTGCCCCATCCCCGCTGCTTTTCGTGCCAAGAAAAACTCCACCTCCTTCCTCCTCTCCTCTTAGCCCATGTACCCTGCCTCCCCCTCTCTCCCCTCCTCAGGTACTCCTCTCTCTGTTTCCCTCTCCTCTCCTCCTCCATTTCCTCTTCTCTTTTCTTTCTAATTTCTTGCTAGGTCTACATTTCGATCCTCCGATCTCAGTGTCCTCTGATCCATGGCAGATTCGCGCTTCAAATGGCGTAAGAGGAAGCGATGCAGTAATCCCAAGCGCCTGAAGCCCCACGACAACGGCGAGGACGACGACGACGACGACGAAGACGAGGCCGCTACAAGGGAGGTGGCAGAAGAGGATGAAGACCATGACTCCCAGGCCAACAATCCGTCCTCCGACCCCGTCCTCGACCTCCGTGAGGCCGAAGTTCTCCCCGACACCGGCCAACGCATCTCTGACTTCCCCGCCGTCCTCCGCCGGTTCGTCAATCGCCCCCACTCCTCCGTCCTCGACCTCGTCGCCGCCGAGCTCTCCCTCTCCTCCTCCTTCTCTGCTTCCGCCGGCTCGAGGCCTTGGGCCGCTCCCCTTCTTGAAAACATCTCCCACGGCCAGCTCCAGGCTCTCTCCACTGTCCTCCCGGACAACCCCTCATTGCTCCAGCCGCCCGATCTCGACAAGCCCTCGGCCTATGTCTGCACTCCACTGCCACACATGGAAGGGAAGGGCGTCGTGAAGTGGCTTGGGAGGGAGCAACACATGGTCCTCCCCATGCATGCTGGTCGGTGCCTCCTCTTTGCTCATTCTTTCTTCTTTCATTCAAAATATTTGATTGCATGCTTCAAGTTGATTTCTTGGGGTGTACAGACTGGTTCTCGCCAATGACGGTGCACCGGCTGGAGAGGCAAGTGGTACCGCACTTCTTCTCGGGGAAGTCGAGCGACCACACGCCAGAGAGGTACATGACGCTACGGAACAAGATAGTGTTCAAGTACTGGGAGAATCCTGGAAAGAGGCTATCTTTTGTTGATTGCCAGAGGCTTGTTGCCAACAAAGAGCTTTACGATCTGAGCCGGATTGTGCGGTTCCTGGATCATTCCGGAATCATTAATTACCTCGCCACCTCGTCAATGCATCGCGGGCTCAGAATGGCTGGTTCTCTTCTAAATGAGGAAAGTACCGGGGAGCTTCAGCTAAAGACTGGACCTCTGAGATCCATTGACAGTCTGGTGTTGTTTGATAGGCCAAAGTGTAGTCTTAGGGTGGAGGATTTCGCTTTGCTGTCATCTTCGTCTTCTTCTGCATCACTGGATTCTGATTCTGGACTTTCTGATTTGGACAATAGAATCCGGGTGCGGCTATGGGAACATGCATGCAATTACTGCTCTCGGCCTCTGCCCAATTTGCACTATCAGTCACAGAAGGAGGTCTGATTTACTCCACAGTTCAAAGCTGTACTGCAGGGCATTATGCTTATATAATCCTCTTTCTAAATTTTAATTTATTTCTTGATTTTCTGACCACATATTTTACATAAAATACTGATGACCAGGTTAGATGCTCAGGGGAAAAAAAAAAGATCCTGAATATGACAGCATCACACTTGATAATGCTCTTTTGCCCATGGGCGATATTTTTTCAATTAGTATCTAATGCTACACTCAGTTTGAATATATAGATCATCTCCTTCCCCACCCAACTTCTATTTTTAAGTAACAATAATGTAGGAATAGTGTATGCCTTATCCCATTATGTTGGAGCTGCATTTATCATCTGAACCATTGTTACCTGGACACCTTAGAAGTTTTTTGCCGTGTCCAGTCACTTGGACACTCCACATCCAAATACTACATGACACTTCTTGAAGCTTCAAGTCAATGAATCGAGATGATATCATGGTTTCATAACAATTTTTCGCACCTATACCTGGAAGTTTTCAAATCTAGTGTAATATTTAGCACATGATTTATGAATTCCATGAAGTTGTAATGCAATTGATCCAACAAATTATATATTATATGCATATATTTAAACATATTTAAGTACACATCTATGTAATATCAATGTGTCCCCGTGTCTGATCCTTTGAAAGATTCCATATCCGACAGTTCTGGACACATGGATACTTGACACCCATGACATTGGTCCAGGTGACATTGATCCTAACCATTTCCAGATCATTTCTTATTACCTTTTGATTCTTCTTTGGTCCTCATATTGCCAGTGAATGTGTTTACACCAAGTCAGTATCTTATGCACGTTTAACTGTCCTTCCAATCGTTACTAGACATCTGCCTTACATTTCTTATCTATATGTTGCTTGTTATTATTGACCATGCTCCCAACATGACGTTATGATCAATGAAAACAATGGTGTTGGTGGGATTGCTCACCAGGTACCTCAATCTGAAGTATATGGTCTTTGAAGCTTACTTGGAAGGCTCAAGATGAACTTGGATGCCGTGCCATAAGAGAAAGTTGGGAAAATGCATGGATTGCATTGGTTCCCTTATAAGGGTGGTAGCTTGATATACACTCTTTGAAATATGATGCTCACATAGAAAGCTCAAGATGGGCTTTTATATACGTAACAGTTTGGGAAAAAGCGTGGAGTGGGTTAATTCACGTATAAGGGCGGTAGCTGGACATATTGCATATGATTGTTGTAAGTAACCATGGTGTAGAGGATTTACTAGGACGCAAGTATATGTAACTAAATTGATCTGTTTAGATATATCTAGATTCAATACTTTTTAGCAAAGTTTATCATTTCAGTATTGGATCCCATGCCGGTACCATCCTGTTACCATGTTGATATGCGGTTTGGTACAGTAGAAGATAGCGCTCTGAGTGTCGATATGCTACAAGACACCATACTGGTTTGGTACCGGTATGGTATAGTATGCGGTTCAGTATCGGACTGTATGGGGTAGTATGGCAAACCATGTTGCAGTGATAGTTTTTGGGTTGTTTGTCTAGGATTTTTCTGGTGTTGTACTTAGACTTATATTTATCTGCTATTAGGTGGCTGGTCATGTCTATCAATAGAGAGATATAGTGGCAGATTTATTTCCTGTATATGAGTCCAAAAAAGGACTCAAATTGACCCTTAAAGATGGGGCCAGATATAGCTATTTATTAGGTGGTCATTTTGGTTGTTTGGGATTTATTTTCTCTAAATTAAAGAGTTAGGATGGTATTGGGAATCTTGAAGAAATTGTATGGATTTTTTATTTGAGGAAAAAGGGTAGGCTGCGGGTCCCTCTTTTTCAAAAAAATATTCTCCTCTTGCTTGTTCTCTTTGTTCCTACTCTACTTCATTTTTCATTTTCTTTCTCCTTCCTTGAGTTCCATACAGCCATACGCTAGATTTTCTGTTACCTGAACTAAGAGTCAGATCTGTAGTGAACTGATGCACCGATTTTTTTTAAAAAAAATATTTTTAATCAGGAAGAACGTTAGCAGGTGCAAGACTGAATTTACATTACTTGCTGAGTAGGTGGCTGCAAACTTGAAATAATTCAGATCAGAACTCAGATCTGAGTTGGAGTGAAAAGCTGGATTAGTCATGTTTATGCTCCAAGTTTCTGATAGGCTGCATCACCCTTAGGCAGTCTGCTGTAGAAATGCTTTTTAACTTCATCTTTTGATAAAAGAATTGAAGAATCAAAAGGTAGGGAAAGAGAAGGAATAGATGGAAGAAAGAAGGTGCAGATGTCTGGTTATCAGATCTAACCAAACACCCTTCTCCCTAATTACAGAATTAGGGCATGCTCTAGCAGCTGGTGCAAACTTGGCATCAATTTGTATACAGGTGGTTCTGCATTGATGACCGTTCATAATGACCTGCTCAATCCTTTCATGAAGGCTTGTTGACTTAGAAATTTCCTCCATGTCCAATCACGTTTTGATGGTATTGGTTTGGAGGATGATGATGGTGATGATACGTGCTTTCAGCACCTACGTCTGTGTAACTATGTTGGGAACAGCAAAATTAACTACACTTTAGTGTAAAATGGGGTTGTTGACTGTCAAGGAATCACAATTTTCTTAGAAAAATGCTCCTCAGAGATTGGAACTCCTGTGATGTTACATTTATTGGTCCTATAAATATTTGTATTCAAGAAAGATAGCCGCCAAAAAGATTCCTGGATTTATGCTTTGATATCTGAACTCTGCAAATGCCTAACTAGTTTTATAGACGATAGTTTTGATGGACTTGTATCAGAAAAAGAATGGTTTGCCATGAAAATCTGAAGTTTCTTGTGCTTGTGATTACGCCATCTTCTAATCAGCAAAAAGATAATGCCAGCTTCTTGTTTTTAGTGCCTACCAGGTTTTATGATGTGATTCATGGTAACTTGTATGCAATCTCGTATTAAAATGGTCCATTAAATTCTTGAAGCATCATACTACTACATGTTTTGCAACCTGGCCTAATTACATAATTTTCATAATATTAGCTTCTTTTCTTGACATATTTTGGAGAATTTAACGGGCAATGCTAGATACCTCCATTGTGATGTAAAATGGGTATATTCATGCATCATCGTGGTCATCAAATTTATGATACTTCATGAGTAGTCTTCGTTTTTTATTGTAATTCAACAGGCTGATGTAATGCTTTGCTCAGACTGCTTCCATGATGCAAAATTTGTTACTGGTCACTCAAGTTTAGATTTTCTGAGAGTGGACTCCAAGAAAGATACACCTGATCTTGATGGGGATAGCTGGACTGATCAGGAGACGTTGCTGCTGCTAGAGGCCTTGGAGAAATATCATGATAACTGGAACGAAATTGCAGAGCATGTGGGCACCAAGTCAAAAGCACAATGTATTCTTCACTTTGTTTGTCTTCCAATGGAGCATGGTCTACTAGAAAATATTGAGCTATCACACATGGCTGTTGAATCTGATTCTTTGAAAGGGCATGAGCCTGGATTGCCACATGAGACTGGATTGCCATGTTCAGATTCTATTTGTGATACCACAGGTAATTCTACACAGTCCATTGGCCCTTCAATAAGTTCAGCATTTGTTTTTCTGTGCTGCTTTTTTATATTGTTGTTCTTTAATTTTCCTGTTCTGAGTGTTTTCTTATTCATTCGCCCTTCAAGAATTAAATTCAGGCGACCAGATTCCGTTTGCTGATTCTGCAAATCCAGTTATGTCGCTGGTAAGTAGCTACGTGAATCTGCATGGATTTACTTCTTTCACATGAAGCTAAGACACAAATCTGACTAGTATGCTTGATTTAATTGCCTTTGCTTTGGTTCATGGTGATAACAGGTTTATAGTTAAATCTCTTTTGCCTATCTTGAAAACACAAATTTGTTCGGAATATGATTGCTGCTTTAAATTCTGATAGTGCACTGGATGTTCATGAGGCAATGGAAGTGTAATGTGCATTTAGTCTAGATTGATGGTTATATTCTTCCATAATCCACACCATACCGGCAAAGCTACACACATATATATGCATGGACAATGGATGCATCCATGCAGCAATATCCACATCTTAAAATAACATGTGTTTCCCTGCAACACAGACCGTGCCAATAATCTCATAGCCTTAAATAACAAAAAAAAATAAAAAAAAAGAAGCAATCCTGTCAAAAGCATCTAAAATCAAGAAATCAAAGAAACTCTGTATTCTTCTTAACCTGCTCTCCTTATACAACTCTAAATGATGACATATCACCCTAATGTTTAATCAATAGGAGTTAATTATACCGGTCATGGTTTTTAGGTATGTAACAAGATGTAACATATCCACCTGAAGCAAAAAATCTACACAGACCAATAAGTGCTGGGATTTGTTGTACAGTGTAATTTGAATTAAATGAGATATCCAAAAATGTTGGAAAAAAAGCAGATTATGAATGCTCTGTTTTTTTTTTTTTTTAAGATTTTAAAAATGATAATGAACATTGTAGCTTGATACAATCTTGAGATATATCAGTTATCATCCTTGGCAACAAGTGTATTTTGGATGGTTTTGCTGGTACCAATGTCGCATGTCTTAACCCAATGCTCTTCAGGTTTTCCAGTGATGTAGAACCAAATATGTTGATTTTCTGTTAGAGAGGTTCCTGTAATATAAACAATAATTTTATTGAAGGTTAAGTGTGGCTGATTCGCTGTGCACTAGGTTGGAGTTGTATGGGCACAGGGTAGGGATGGCTATGGGTAGGATTTGGGTCGGGTATTGTACTACCCATCCCCAAACCCGAACTTAATATCCTATACCCAAACTCTACCCAATATCCGATCGGATAAGAAAAGAGATATCCATCCCCTTACCCAATAGGTTCAGAGATACCCACGGATAACCCATTTTCCTATTCCTAACCCATATCCGCCCCATACCTATCCCATATCCAAAAAAAATAAACAACCAAAATAATTTTGTGCATATTATCAATCAAAACAAAATTATCAATTCAACATACAACATAATTTATAAGTCCAGATTTATAGAAATCAAACATAGAAATAGAATTACAATTCAACATAAAACATATAAATAACCAAAATAATTTTATGCATATTATCAATCAAAACAAATTACCAAAACAAAATTATAAATATATATATTCAGGTATGGGTTCCGGTATTACCCATACCCGTAGGTTCGAGTCGGATTCGGATTCGAATTTGGGTAGAAAACAGCACTACCATGCCCTACCCATACCTGTGCTATAGTTTTCAGGTTTTACCTAAATTCGAATCCAAACCCGATCAAATCCTATTTTTCGGGTTTGACTGGATTTGGGTAGAGTGCATACCCATCGGGTCGGGTCGATTTTGCTATCCCTAGCACAGGGACCAGTAAGTGCAACACAATGTCTTTTACTAAATACTCTCTCACAGTCTGCATTTTTGGGATTCTGTGCTGCTTAATATCTTTAACTAATCCTGTCGGGTTGGTTCTAGTAGCTTTTCTCGTGGTTAGAAACTTTGGGCGAGTAAGAATTCATAACACATCTCAAATAGTTCAGAACGAGATTTGCATATTGCTCAATTGATCTCCAAGGATCATGGTTATGGTTATGCTTATAGTTCTTTTGGCATTTTACTGAAGTATGAGGTCCTTGTGTCATTTAATTATTTTGCTGTCTAACTGTCTGGAGAAGTTTCTAGGTTGCATTTTTGACCTCGGCAATTGGACCAAGAGTTGCTGCAGCCTGTGCTAGTGCAGCATTATCTGTCTTGACTAAAGAGGACCACAGGTTAGAATATTGAGCTTGTACTAGTGATTGGATAAGTACATGATGAACAACTATTTCCATATAATGTTTCTTTGCAACGGCATTCATGTTTAACTTGCTGACACTTGGGCTTAAGAATTACCTCGGTTGCAAAGTCTTGCCAATGCCATGTTTTGTGTATGGACCTAACTTTATTTGATGATTTCTGTAATACAAACTTCCATCCACTTGAGTTGCAAACAAATAATATCAGACTTTTGCTTCACGTTTGAAGGTTGAGTTCTGAGAGCATGCATTCTGAACTTGGTGCTCATGGAGCACATGCAAACTTTGGCCGCCAAAAGGGTAAATTATTTTATTCCTTTTCTGTTTATTCATTTTCACACTATATTGTTTTTCTTAAACATTCCATTTATCAATCCAGATGAATCTCCTGAAGATCCGGTGCCATATGCTAAAAAAAAGGCTCCTTCTCCTTTTTCTTCTGAACGTGTAAAACTAGCTGCCAAGGGTGGTCTGTCTGCAGCAGCAGTGAAGGCAAAACTATTTGGGGATCAAGAAGAGCGTGAAATTCAGAGACTGGCTGCCATTATCATAAATCACCAGGTCTGTGTTCAAGCTAATTTGTTGTTACCATGTGGTGTGCTATCTTTGGCTATTATAGTGTCATTTATTAAATTTCTTTGGGATATATCCTAGGGTTTATTACAGCTAATATCTGTCAGAGATGAACTGAAGTCTTAGGAGATACTTTAAACTACTATGTTGAAAGAAGATGTGGCTGGAAACTGACCTAATAATTTTCTACTTGCAATTGATTGATGACAACTGATTTTCTTTTCTCCACCCTCAAAAGAACTGCATCTTTTTCTTGGTGTTCCTGATGGAGTTCTTAGGGGATTTTATTTTGTTATTAGATTCTTGCCTTCTTGGCCATTCAAGCCCCTAACCCTACTTCTAGATCTGCATCATAAATGATGGTATTTGATAGATCCACTTGGAAAGGCTAACATGAATAGACTATTTTAAATGTAACTGACATAGGTTGATATCAAGGTTAATATAGAGATTAATAAAGAACCTCTGACCTGTCATCCTATGTTCTAGAATCTCCTCATCGTCACCTTCATTCCCAATTAGAATACCATCATCAGATTTGCGATTAGGAATAGCGTTTGATTCAACCATCTCCTCATCAGATCAAGGCATACCCCGCCATAGCCCTGGTTGCTCAGCACGACTGACTTCCACCACTTTTCACTTATTCTCTGTGGCCTTTCTGGTTTCTTCTGAGTACCAGTGTTTCATCACAGCTCCCACCCCACCTTCTTCCATAGTTTAATTTGTAATTGTTAGTCTCCCGGATCATTGTAGATTTGATCACCAGTTTTTATTTAATGCATGTAGAAGTTCTGCCATAGGATTGGTCATGTTTGGATGAGTCCAGGTTTTTGGTGTTGCCATTATATTTCCAACTGATGTGCCTCTCATTTATCTTTATGCAGTTAAAGAGGTTGGAGTGGAAGCTGAAACAGTTCGCAGAGGTGGAAACCATTCTGCTGAAGGAATGTGAACAGGTGGAGAGGGCAAGACAGAGGCTTTTGATGGAGCGTGTTCGGATGATGTCAACCCAGTTTGCACAAGCAGGAACTACTCTACCAACTGCAGCTGCTGCTGGTATGAATACGACCGCAACACAACCAACCATACCAGCCTCAGCTGGGCAGGCAAACGTCTCATCAGAATTTGGCAAGAATCTGCCCGGGCATCCTCAGATGTCCTTTATGCAACGACCACAGCCATCTGGTTTTGGACTCCGCTCGACTCTCTCAGCAATCCTCCCATCTCCTTCTGCATCCTCTCCAAATGTTATGTTCAGTTCTGGTATGCCAAACACTTCAAATCATCATTTGTTGAGATCCTCATCAGGAAATAATTCAAATATCGGTTAAAACAGGTGGTTTTGGGATGGGGGTTCCAATACTGAGCTGTATGGATTACGTTAGAGCCTTTGCATAGTGAAGTTGTATCATTTCTTGCTGTAATTTTCGAAATATTACAGGTTTTAGTCTTTGTTCTTTTCCTCTCCCTTGGAACATGCAATATCTAAGAGTTCGAGCCAGGCCTTGATTCTGCAATCATGTTTTCCTCCCAGAAGGAGGCATGACACCACTTCTCTTTGGGGGGAAAAAATCCAAGTCGTGCTCTCTTGGGAAAAAGGGAGCGCTATGAATCAGAGGCTATTTGGCAGTAGGACGAAAAGATCTACAAGTTAAAAATGTGGCCAATCTGGTCAAGCTGGCTGAATTCGTTCATTGATCCAGGCATGAACGCTTCGCTGCACCGCTCCCCTTCCTGCTCCGCAGCACCGTTTTAAAAATCAATAGCCGGCTTATACAGAGCCGGAAGAAGATTATCCTGCAATATTTTTGCAGTATACACTGGATATCTGAGCTATGCATTCTGCAGCTGAATGCAGCCACAGCAAGCACATAAATCTGCTGGCAGAACTTTTTGCAGTGGATAGAGGTGAGAACAAGTAGAGCTGCTTGATTCAACTCAAGTTCATCATTATTGAGTTCAAATAAAATGAATAATTTTTCAAATCAAACTCGAATAACTCAAGAAGCTATTAAAATTTATATATATTTTAATAATATTATTATATATATATATATATATTATATTAATAAGTCAAAATTTGAATGTGAGTTTGAGTATAATTAAATTAATATTTTAATTAAATTGATCTCAATTATTATTTTTTTTTTTTCTTCTTTCTCAATTGAGCCGAGCTCGAGTTTGAATTATTAAGATCCAACTAATTTCTAGCCAAGTTGCAAATCCAAATATTTTGAATCGAGTTAAATTCAAGTTTCTAGATATCTAATTAAGCTCGATTGCATCCCTAACATTGGATTTGGATTGAGCAAGGAGCTTATCTCTGCCAATGCATACCTATTACTTCATGTCCAAACCCTCGGATGCACCGTAATACAATTTTTTTGTCGCAGTTTCAGAATTTCAATATATTTTTCATTTTTGAAAAAGTTGAGAAGAGGGAGAACAACAAAGTAGTCCGCAATCTTTCTCATAGCAGAAACAAATCACTAGATTAAATGAATCAGTAATGGTTTCCAGCTTACAGAATACAGTGAGCAAGGAAAAAGGAAGAGGTATCTGAGGAATAATGATTCTGAAACTTTCAGCAGCTACATATGACAATACGATCCTCCATTGAATCAGGTATCAGTGCATGCCGTAATAAGGAAAGTTTCTGCCAGGGGCCATGATTACAAGTTATCAGCACATCTGGGTCCTTCTGCCACAACATTTTAATGAAATCTGCCATGTCATAACTTCGCAAGCTATGCTAGATCATGAGGAAAACTCTTCTACCCTCCCAAGAAAGGGTCATCCATTCACACACAGATCTCATGGTTTACAAAAACTAATGACCCATGTATGTCAAACCAACCAGCTAGAAATTAAATAATTGCAAGCGGATGACCCTACCTGCATGTTTATCCAACCTGAGAGGATATGTCTGTAGCCACTTTGTTTTTCTTGTGTTTTCTCTTAGCAGACCTTGGCTGGCTGCTGACAGTAACATCTGATGGCCTGAGGGCCTTCTGTGATGATAGTTCACCTATGAAGAGCACATTTTGTGCCCAACCAGCATATTTCCCAAATCTGGCCACAAATGCCTCAGCCACACGATTGCAAAGCTTCGGCGTGAGGCTCATGCCTGCAAGCTCTGGCATCAGATATTGCACTGCAATCTAAACATATGCAGCAATAGTAAGGCAATAGCAAGCATTCCCAATGTCAGGCTGCAAACCACTTATACAAGTGCATCACTCCATGACTGCCATGGAGCTAACAACATAAATTTAGTTTTCAATGGATGCAATGCATGCTTTAATTAACCGAAAACAAGGCTGCAACACACTAAAAGCTATTTTCAAGCCAAGCAGACCACATACTGGTAGATACCATATAATTCGAGAACTCAGAGAAATTTATGAAGACAAAAGACATGCATGTTAGACAGTGCCAGTTGTACACTAGCAAAGCAACAATAATTTCTTTATATATGTATAGACAAGCTACTGCGATAACAGGTCTGATGTATCACATGGAACCTGAGAAAACCTGAATGCATGAGCCGCTTAAAGACAACAGGCTTTAAAATACTTTTAGGAATCTGATTTCATTTGTATTTTTTTCCATGGCAAAAGAACTAAGACACCCAAGTATTTTTGAAATTAGAATGCACATGGGGAATCTAACTATCTGTTTCATTCTTAGAATAAAAGAACTGCATTGATATCTTGGTTCACCACAGCCCATGTTAATTTGGATTCAAACATTATATACACCAATATTTCCAAACTTTACATACATAACAGTTAATAAGAAACTCAATTTATCGGTCATATTTATTATAAGATCAATCAAGATTACTTTGTGATCGAATCCCTATAGCACAACACTTATAGGACCGATCATCAGTCATTTAAAATGAGATGCATATTTCTGCATACAAGCCTGCAAATGCACGTGCTGTCCATTAACTGCACTGCATTATCTATTTGCGGTTGCTATAGATGGTCGTACCGCATTGTGGACCAAAAATCCACTTAGCATTTTGTGGCACACATACAGCATGCTTACTGCTATATTCTAGAACCACATATATAGCAACTCTTATGCAAGCCTATGCTGGTGAAGCAGGTTTAAGATAGTAGTTAGATCTGATGCAGGTTTCAGATGGGCATGACATAGGTCTTAACAATGTCAAAATGCTATCATGTTATAATTGTTATTAGATATTAGGTACTTAGCAGTAAGCACTAATTCTTAGTTGTTAGTGTTAGTAATATTATTATTTATCCATCCAGAGAATATTACTATAATTATTATTCTCATTATTGCATAAAATATATTATATTTTTAAAAAATAGTAACTGTATATGCACCATGCAGTCTCTTGATTGCCTGCATAATACAATAGCCTTTTAAAACACTGCCAATCATCTAGTTTATGCCATGCTGAGCTGAGAACTGAACTAAATGCGGAGGTTCAGCACCTATTCCAGATCAAAGAGATTTAGTGGTGGAACATAGGTTGTGTATATTCAAGATTTTACTTTTGAGGTGTTTAATCGAAAATGTGAAGCAGAGAACCCTTACCTGCCACACATGAGTATCAACAGGAATGGCATGGTGCTGATCAAGGGAAAAAAGTGCAATACAGGCAGCAACCTTTGGTCCAACTCCAGGCAAAGTACAAAGGGCATCAATTACCTCATGAAGCTCCAAGCCACGAAGAGAAGCAAGCCATTCAGTGCCTCCACCAGGCTTCGCCTGCAAAGCCTTGACGGTACCAACTATGTACTTTGCCCTGCTCTAACAAGAATTAAGCCATCAACTAGTACAAAAAATAGTAAAAAAGGATCAAGAAACATACATACAAATGGCAAATTTGACCTGAAGCAGAAAAACTAATGAAGTCTGTAAAAGTAATGGAATTATCTTTAGATTGGACCAACTCCAAGTAATGATAGTTTGATAGTTTGCTTTCAATGATTCACCCTAATGTGCATAACAGCCCCTCAACATTCCCTCATTAGAATACTAAGCTGAGGTAAGATCAGCTTATCAATGCAGAGCCTGACAAAACAAATATTTACAAAAAACATTAAAAATCAAGAATGCTTGAAATTCTCATTTTAACAGAATAACAAAAGTCTACCATTGCTTCCCATCCTATGAGTTGGAGTGTCCACAAACCATAATTTTTCAACATTCATTCACAAGATTTCCATTAACAAAGACATTTCTCTGGTTCTCGATGTCAGATTCCAACTTGATGAAAAAGGTGGAACGCGTTGCTATATGCTATGAACAAAAGAATTCCATGATGGACATAAAATTCAAGCAAAGACAGCTGGATCTTATTTTAGATAATTTCCAGAGAGGCTGATATTCCTAAGAGGAGAAGAAAACAATTGCCATGTGATATTTGGAGGCTTACATGTGTGAAAATATAATTTAAAGCATGGGTTTCATCTAACTATATTGGAAACTGCCAGCCAGGATACTTTGGCTCCACCAATGTTAAACCAGCAGACATTACCTAAGGGCATTCTGGTAACTGTGATATCCTATAATATGAAAACTGTAGATAGATTAATCCTCCTTTTTCCTTAGCTGTAGCATTTATTTTTCAGGATAGTATTTGAAGAGATAGATACTCATACTTAGTTCCTTTTTTTTAGCCCAATTTTGTGAGAAGCACCTATGCAAGTCTACCCTCTTGTTCAGTAAAACACTCCTCTCAAGTCTCTCCAGATAGCTAATGAGAGAAGTGCACCACCAAAGTGAAAGTGTACAAAAACAGGAAAGAAAACCTTAAGTGAAAAGTTTTAGGAGAACAAGAAAAGAAAGCATACTTCACCCCACAATAGCACCTGATAGACAGAATTCATCCAATTGGTGGAGACCAACAATGGAAAATTTCTCAAGATAGTTTTGACAAAGAATTATTTAGTTAGATATTAATTAATTATTGGTCAGAGACGAAACAACCATCAAATTCTCCTTGCATCCCGAGCCAGTCATATGTGGTTGCATGATTTGAGTAACAAGTTCTCAACTTGCTTGGGAAGAAGAGGTGTTATATGGGAAATTTACAGGCATATATGGCATCCTGTTGTGTTTATGTTCCAGGCAGATGTGA
>NC_026001.2:7734271-7769271 GCF_000442705.2 Elaeis guineensis
TTCCTAAGGAAATGTTTCATAGTTACGTATTGTACTTCTCTAAGTGAAGTATTTTAAGAAGGAAGGGAGAGAATGGTGTATAATTCTTGTTCTGCATACATCTATATTACCATACGATTTACATATTCATCTTCATACTTGGTCTATCTAGTCAGGAGCAGAAATCACCTAAACAAGATGTCCTATGGTATTACTTCATATTGGTTTTCATTTAAAGCATCATATCATCACAATTATGAGCTTATATAATCCCCTTTACAAAGTTATTCATCCATGATGGTTAGCAATACACAAGGACTCATCAGTATCCTCCAAACAATTCATTATGGCCATTCTTAGCTTCCACAAGGCAATCCCGAGTCCATAATGCTGTACTTCTTTGTTTCAATAGACTAATATGTTACTTAAAAATACTTAACATTGGATATCACTGAGATTTTGGGAATACATATACATATAGATAGATAGATAGATATCAAAAAAAACACCCTCTAGCTGTTCTTTCTTCCAATTATACTATTGATCCCAAAATCTTGTTGTAAAGCAGATATGAATTGAATACATTTAATTCAGAGAGCAATACATGGGAGCTCCAGAAATATCTTAGACTGATCGATTTTTCTTAAGCAATACCAACTTGGCAGGGGTCCCAACGTCTGGCCAACTTAAAAGTTGAACATTGCTGCAAACAGATTTCTGATTCACCATAGATGTGCCCTTGTATTATATTTTATTGCATTCATAAGATTGTTTATCATTTGCATTTATTACGTTATTCCGCATCAACCCTTATATCTCACTAGAAGAAACATGTGCAGACAATTGAGAATACGTAATGGTGACAAAAGAAAATCATGGAAATGCAGAAAAAATATATAGGTAAAGACAATGGAAAACTGACAGAGTTGCAGCAACTAAAGCATGAAGTGCAGATTAAAAAAAAAAAAAAACTGTAGGTGTTATCAAACCAGTGGAAGATGCCATAAAAACTAAGTGTCAATATGCCTGTTGAACCATTGCCACCTGAAGAATCGGTTACCATGGCTTTTAATGTCAATGGCCATGTCTACCAAATTTACTCAAGACTAAAAGAATGCTACCTTATGGTAACATATGCATATCAAACATTCAATTATAAACCAGAACTTTGGGGAATTCTTAACATCTATAACTAGATTTTGAACAATAGTAATAAGACCATCTTTCAAGAATGGAACATTGTTATGTCCCATTAATTAAACATAAGCATGGTGGTAGTTAAGTTCCAGAGATAGATGCAAGATAAGTGGCAAAATTAGAGCTGAAGTAGAAAAAGTTTATGGACAGCACCTCCAGCGGCAGGTGTCAGAGAGGTGTACACATGGTTAAGCGGTTAGATTCTTAAGCGAGTGGAATCTTGAATTTATAAATGTCATATTTTTGGAAAGCTTTTGCACAGGATAGGACAAGAAGGTTGCATCCAATCCACATATTCTTGCGAGTTTGCTATATGCGAACAAGGGGACGAAAGGGTCAACATGACAATATCTCTCCTCTAACTTTCCTTCCAATTCCAGGAAACAGCTCAGCTTCTGATCCAATCATTCGCTTTGTCTACGAATTAGGCAACAAGAACAGGGTTTGCAACAACAACAATAAAACATTTGAAAGATACGTATTATACGGTGTTGTGATGTTGTGAAAGAAAAATTCTTTGTTGAAGACAGATTACTCAAACTACATAACCAGGAAACATATCCCGGTACGAGGTAATACCTCAAATACCCGTTCAATCCCAACCAACCCTTGTTCCAAAGAAACAAAACTAACAACTTGTCTTCTTCCACAGAAATCAAGAACGACCAAAGTAATTTAAATCCAAGAATCAACTTTCTTTCATGCAATCAAATCCTAATAACAGCACAAAAGTAAAAGAAATCCAAGATACAGGAAGTGACAACAAGAAAATCTAAGAAAAACAAAGAATCGGAAAATCCTACTTGCATCAGATGCAGCGCATAGATCGCAAGGATCGTAGATGACGATGGAGAAGCGATCGTCCCCTGCTATGCCTCCCAGAACGGCCGCAAGAAGCGAAGTCGATGCGCTTGAAGACCTCCTTAGGGTTCCCAAAGGCAGGCAAAAGACGGAGAGACAGAGGAGAGTAGGGAGACGAAGAATGGGGAAGAGAGAGAAAGGAGGAGGAAGGGGGAAGAGAGAGAGGGGACCGAGTCGGAAAGGCGCTTGCGGCTCGTGGGTTCGGACTATCGTGTTTTTATAAGTATTTTCGGCGACGGGTAAAATACTTCGACGGTGAAATTTAGCTATCGTGGGAGTTCCCCCGGTTGATTGCCGCACGGTATTTTGATTGGGCACAATAAGTGAGTGACACGTCATCCAACGATGGCCGCACGCCAAAGTACCACCACATCTTTCTGAGGATAAATTCGTTGGGGTCTAGCGTGAGGGAGACGCGTAGGTACAGTTTATTTTTAATATTTTTAAGATATAATTTTAATATATTATAGAAATAAAAGAGAATATACTAAATATAAAAATAATTATTTTATAAAATAAATTTTAAATATTATTATTGCTAAAAAACTAACAATCATATATATATAATATATATATATATATTATATATATATTATATATATATATAATATATATATATAATGGAGTCAATGTTTGGGTAGAGCCGTCGATTGTCAAATGTTTGTGTACTATTTTGCTTACTATATAATATTATAAATATTATTTATAATATATTATTAATAATATTTAATTAAATAATGAAATAAAAGATATTTTTATCGTATAGAAAAAATAAAAAATATGTACTAAATTAGTAAAATATTAACAATTATTTCGCCAGCTTGTCATGTGTAGAGAAAAGTGCACAATAGCGACATTATACTTACATATCGCACGGGATGTAATTTATATTATTTTTTTTAATTATTTTTGAAACTATTAGTTGTCATATTATGCTAATAAAATATATGTGAATGATGATTTTTTTGCGCTGCTTTTCTATATATTACAGCTACAACATTATTTAGTGCCCCCATCATCATTCAAATGCAAGCAAAATAAAAGAAGACATTCACGTGATTTGGTAGGAAGTAATGGATGATGACCACCAAATGCGTTATTTCCCAAATATCTAGTTATGCTATATTAAGATATCAAAAGAAAATCTACCACAATAATCCAATGAATTTAATATAAGGCATTTAGCCTACTCTTAAGCAACCAATTACTACAATCTATAAATTTCTCAATGATGACTTTTCTCCATATTAAATAGAAAGAGAGGTGGGACTTTATCTGTAATGAAATCTCGAGAAAGATTATTTGACAACTTATAAAATTAAATTTCTGAATAACCATTATCTTGATAGGTATTTAAATGGTCATTTACTTTTTTAAGGAACAATTGTCTGGTTAGAGAAGAGCCCTATCAATGCAAAGCCTCCAAGATGCGATGCTTGCGGTCTCACCCAACAGAAAATGGGGACCAAGAGCATTCCCATACTTGGGAGAGACCGTTCGTTAGCAGAATCCATGCTTAGCTACGCATGTTGTCGCTTGTTTATCAACTGGTTGGAGTTGTTGGCACACACGTGAAAAGTACTCAGGCCCATGGCCTTCGACAGGCCCTCACTTGGAATGCAGTCAAAAAGCATGTGAACTTCGACCCAAAAGAGAAAAAAAAAACATGTGAAAAGTGTTGAGAAGCATACATCATGCCAAAGCGAGTTACATGGAAGTTCATATCTTGAATTCAGACAACTACCCATGACTTTTGTTTTTTTTTTTTTTTTTTTGATAACGATGGGTTTATGGAATCATACATCAAATTCCACAATCTAAATTGCTCCATAATAATGCATATATTTTCTCATCGATCAAAAATACCATCATGTGATTGGACGAACGTCTATATGTTCGCAACTAAATATACCGTTTGATCACTTCGGACATTATTTGTATTTATTATTATTATTTTTTTTTCTTCCGGCACCGCTCACTGCACACACCAGCACCTGGAAGGGCTATGCACCAATAGCACGAGAAGAAAAGGTACTCTCTCTTCTTCTACCGTAGAAAAAAAAAAAAGAACGTGGTCTCTATTATCTTCTTGGGAAGGGTGAGTTGGGGAGTGGGATCGGGCTATATTTTTCTTATCTTATCAAGGCCACTTTTCATGCTGTCTACAGTGCAGTTCGTGGGTGTAAAGGAAGCAAAGTAACTTCTAAGGAAAAAGAAAATTATTCCCTCCTTGGGAACATTTGAATATTAGAATAGAGGCATGGGTCAAACCCATTATGGGAGATTCAAGTCAATATCTCCCACTCATGTATTATATAGACTTATGCAATCTCCGTACTCGTATATCCCACATAAATATTATATCTATTATTTACAAGCAATTCTTAATAGATCAATTCATACGGATATATTTGTCATGCAACCAGCGAGTACATCTGCATTAAGCTTATTATGCACTGGTTAAGATCACATAGAAATTACAATAACAATTTCATTGTACCCTAGACTCAATTAATTACATCAGTCCAAGCATCTTTAATCTCTTATAAATATATATATATATATGCTTCTCCCGACATATATTCATAATTAGGTCATAACCAAATAAGGTAGACATGATTGTCCAACTGAGGAATACATGTATCGATGTAAATACAAATTGATCTTCCTTTCCTACTCAAATCTCTCTATCTTAACCTAGCTGCTTTCTAACATGTCCCGAAAGTTACATCATTCTTGATCGAAAAAAATATATCAAAGTAACAATCACTAGATCAAGATTTCGAAATACAGTCGAAAGTCTTGAAGGTACTATAAAAGGTTTATAACCTTTAGGATCTCACACAGTAGAGAACAATGATTTATTTTCACAAGTATGAATCACGTACCACGACATTCAAATTTCTCCTTGGAGCATATATCAATATAATTTATAATATTTATATTTATGAACACCGTACAAACCTCAGCTAGTCATCCTTATTTGACTAATCCAAAATCTCAGAGGGAGACACTTTAATTTACTTTTCTCAATATCAGGTGTAACTGAGATTTCTTGTCTGACCTCCAACAGGCTTTGTGGATCATGAGATATCCATGTTGATATATATATATATATATATATATATCACATTTATTGATCTCATCTTGATCTTACATCAAGGTAACTCATAATTATTTTAAGCTTGATCTCTCCCAATGATCATCTCATGCTTAAGAGTCTCATCTCTGCACACACCTCAATATCAGAGGTAATTACTCATGTAAGAAAACAATCTCAAGCCTGCCCGGCATACTCTTTTCCTCACATATCATTCTCTATATATGTGTATTCAAAATAGAGGATTACAGTTCATTTTCAAAACATAACATACATTTTTATAGACAAACTTATGTCTTTGATACAACCTAACAGAGTACTTGACAAGATTACAATACGAAGCAAAAACAACATTTATATTTTGTGCAATCCCAAAACATTCACATGCCTATCATGCACTTCTTTTGGAAGGGACTTTATAAAGGGATCCGCTACATTACTGTGCGTAGATATGTACTTCATTGCCACTTCTTTCTTTGCTATAAAGTCTAAGTAATGATAATCAATGTGTTTGATCTTTGAATGATATTTGGGATCTTTCAGAAAAGTAATTATTGTTTTATTATTATAATAAATCGTCACATGATCCTTTGAACTTTCAGTAACCCCCAAATGATTAAGAAATATTCTTAACCAAACAGCTTCTTATATTATAGTATAACTTGCTACGAATTCAAACTCCATTGTCGATATGGATACACCATACTGCTTTTTGCTACTTCAGGATATAGTACCATTATTCAGCCACAATGCATAACCAGAAGTTGATTTGCGTTCAATTAAATCGCTAGCTAAGATGGCATCAGAATATCCGACCAAGCATAAATCAGGCCCATTGTAGCATAAACAATAATCGGTAGTGCCTTTCAAATACCGTAAAATTCTCTTTATTGATTTCCAATGTCCTCTTTTCGGGTTCGATTGAAACCTGCTAACTAATCC
Source organism: Elaeis guineensis (assembly GCF_000442705.2). Taxonomy (NCBI): domain Eukaryota; kingdom Viridiplantae; phylum Streptophyta; class Magnoliopsida; order Arecales; family Arecaceae; genus Elaeis; species Elaeis guineensis. The sequence continues at coordinate 7,740,351 of NC_026001.2, forward strand.
AATCGCATACCATATATTGGGACATGTACACAATATAGCATACATCAAACTTCCAACTGCACTTGAATAAGGAATCCTTGTCATTTCACTTTCTTCTTCTAGAGTCTTTGGGCACATATCAAGGCTCAAATCTTCACCTTTTGCAAGAGGAGTATTCATAGGTTTGCAATTCTTCATTCGAAAATATTTAAGAAGTTTCTTTATATAAGGCTCTTGAGAAAGAGCAATCATCTTTCTACAATGATCCCTTTGAATTTTAACTTTAAGTATATAATTTGCTTCGCCTAAATCTTTTATGTCAAATTTTGATGATAACCATTCTTTTATGGTTCACATAAACTCCTTGCAATTTTCAGCCAGTAATATGTCATCAATATACAAGGATAGAATTACAAATTTATCGATGGATCGCTTGATATACACATAGTGGTCCTCACGAATCATATTAAAATCATACGATATCATCGTCTAATAAAATTTAAGATACCACTGTCTAGATGACTGTTTAAGACCATAGATAGATTTTTGTAACTTGCACATTTTGTGCTCTTAGCCTTTTTGAGCAAAACTAGTAGATTATTTCATATAAATCTTTTCATCTGGTTCACCATTCAGAAAAATAATTTTAACATCCATCTGGTATAATTTCAAATCCAAACGTACTACAATAGCTAGTATAAGATGAATAGAGACGAATCTCACCACTAATGAAAAGGTTTCCATATAGTCAATATTTTTTTGTTCGATATAACCTTTTGCCATCAAACGAGCCTTGTATCTTTCAATTGACCCATCCGCCTGTCTTTTGATTATGAGAACCCATTTGTTCTCAATGGCTCTATGCCCAGGCGGTAAGTCAACTAACTCCTAAACTTTATTCTCTATCATGGACTCCATTTCTTCTTTCATTGTCGTTTTCCACTTTTCTTTAGCAGGATAAGAGAGAACTTTACTCACCATCTTGGGTTTCTCACTATCTTATGGAGTAACCATCAAGATCTCACCTTCATTCTCACCACTTCCATCTATGACCCCCTTATTTTGTAGAGTAACCATGAAGGTTTCACTTTTAATCTCAAACCGACGTTTCGATATGTGTTTACGGCAACTCCTACGAGGCTCTTATGAAACATGTTCACTAGGTAACGTATTGCTCCCACTAGGCTTATAAATCTCACGAGCCTCTCCTTGTATGTCATTTTTATGACTAAGAGTATTTACGTTATCCAAGTCATTTAACTCATAAAAAATAAAGTCTCAATCAATTTCACCTTTACTAGGAAATCCATTTTACAAGAATGTGGCATCCCATGATTCTATCTTGGTTAAACTCCCGTCGATATGTTCACTTATAAACACGTATCTCTTCGAGTGTTCGGAATACCTTATAAAAATATATTTCTTTCCTCGCGGATCTAATTTTTCATATTTATGCGAGGAATCGTAAGCATATGCTGCTGAACCCAAGATCACAAATGTTTCAGTTCAAGTGTTCTACCTGTCCATAATTTATAAAAAGTTTTATTAACCGATTTGGAGGGCACTTAGTTAAGGATATAGGCTGCAATCAATAATACATCCCTCCAAAAAAAAATCGATAAGTTGGCTTGAGCCATCATAGGCCTAACCATTTCTAATAAGATTTTATTTTTTCTTTTAGCTACTCCATTTGTTGAGAAGTTTCAGGAATAATCAATTGCCTTGTTATTCTCTTGTTATTGCACGACTCTTTGAATTGGTCAGACAAATATTCACATCCTCGGTTAGTTTTAAGAGTCTTAACTCTTTTGTCTAATTAATTTTTGACTTCATTTAAGTATATCTTGAAGCATTTTAATGCATCAGGCTTATGTAAAATCAAATAGACATAATCAAATTGAGTATAATCATCAATGAATGTAATAAAATAAAGAGCTCCATGTCTTGCCCTAATATTCATCAGGCCACAAATATTAGAGTGGATTAATTATAATGGATATTCAGCTCTGGTTTTCTTTTCAAATGGTTTTCTAGTTGTTTTTTCAATAAAGCAATTTTCACAAGTAGGTAGATCAACTTTATCTAATGATCTCAAGAGACCTTCTTTTGCCAATCTATTCATTCGATCATACCCAATATACCCTAATCTAGCATATCATACATTCCCATCATCTTTCTCATTGCTAGAAGAGGCATTTAATGAAAAACAACTATTAACATAAGAGTTTATATAAAATGATTCATATCCAGTACAGTAAAATCATCAACAACATAACCAGAACCATAAAAACAAGCACCATGACAGAGTCTTAAACCAATATTATAGAATTTCAAAGTAAAACCTAAACGAAGAAGAGCAACCACAGATATCAAGTTATGTCGAATCTTCGAAGTATATAATACATCATGTAGGTATAAGGTTCGACCTCCATGCAAAACAAGTTTACATGTATCGATGCTTTTAACTTCAACCCTTGAGTTGTTGCCCACATAAATCTACTTACTTTCAACAGAAATTCGACGGTACTCCATGAAGGACCTTCGATCCCTCGCTACATGGTCTGTTGCTCCTGAGTCTATATTCCACAAAGAAAATGATTCAATGAATATTACAAGGCTAGAAACGTAAATACTATGATAAGTATTAGAATAAGATCAAACCTTCTTTTGCTTGGTGCACTCTCGAGTGAAGTATCCTTTTTTTCCACAATAGAAGCACTTCATCTTGGTCTTATATTTCTTAAAATAGCCTTTCTTTCCTTTCTTGAAGAAACTTTTCTTTTTTGGACCTAGTCCTTTTCCCTTCTCCTTTTTCTTCTTGTCATATTTATTCCATTTCTTGAATCTCTTCTTGAAGCCCAAAGCTCCCTTGCTAGATTTAGCTACATAAGCACGACAAGGAATATCTTTACTCGATATAAGGCATTCATCCTCCAGGATGTAATGATTTATGACATCCTCGAACATTCTAATACTTTCATTATGAGTTAAGTTGACTTTCAGATGTTCTCAACTATCAAGAAGGGATCAGATGATAGCTTGAACTTATTGTTCATCAGTGAGAATATAACTAGTTGACTTAAGCTCACTTATCATGTTTGACATCGTCTGCAGATGTTCCTTCATGGTATGATTGGACTTTTTCGTGTAGGTGTCAAAATTCATAGTCAACATCCTCAACCTAGCGAGAGTAATCTTTCTATACCTCTCTTTCAATGCAAGCCATATCTCATGTGCTATAGGAAAATGCTCAAACTCTCTTATAAGATCATCTTGCATACAGCTAATCAGTATAGCATGAGCTATCTGTTCTTTTTTCTTCCAAGCTTTAAAAGCCTCTTGATCTCTCCTAGTTTGAGCAATATTCCCTTCACCAGGGTCATCCATGACTTGGTTCAAAATTTTTGTCACTTCTTGTTCTTCCAGCACAAATTGCACCTTTCGATGCCAGATATTATAATTTTTACCATTCAATTTCTCACCCTTATTTAGGTCAGCTATGATATTCTTTGCTACAGTTATGATTAGTTACTACATAAATAAGATATTTCATGCAATTAATCCTCAGCATATCACACATTACTTTTGCACACATAATCGCTAAAGCAATAGTAATTAAATATAAAGTTAGAAATCGAAAGGTCACTACATTTTCAGTCATCATCCTTGACTAAACATTTAATCACCATTACTTAGCTACATCGCACAAAGTACATAGTTCCACAAAGGAACTCCCACTTAATTAAGTATTTTTTTAAAATTTAATTTAATAACAAACTCCTGGATTGTTACATGATTAGTAAGTTTTTCTACATCTACGTCATTCATCGTAGCATAAATGATAAGTCATATGCAAAAACAAATTTATTTGATCATTTTGATCTATTAAAAAATTTTAAACTAGTATTTGTGGATTTGATTGCATCATAAAGAAGCATTAAATAACAACATAGTTCATAAAATACAACCAACATATATTTACATCACGTAAAATAAAACAATATATTTAAAATAAAATAAAAAAATATATGATATCCATGTTAACAAAATAAACAACAGGAGAAATATTCAGGTTACATTCTTTAACCGGCTCTCTTTCTCCATCTCGAGTACACCAAGGAATAAAATGCATCTCTCAATGTTTCTCGATTCTCTTCGAGATTAGTTCAAATTGACGTCACAAAAGAGCACAACCCCTTCAGTTCAAAAATAGCTCTCTGGAGGATGCATGGATATGCACTGAGTACCTCCACCATACCATCAAAATGATCCATATTGAGATATTCGCATATTATCCTCAACCAATATCTCGAGGCATCCAGCAAGGTATCCATCGAGATCTTTTCTTTCCTAAAGATATCTTCACCTCTATTTTTTTTTATGTTCATTAAACAGATACCTTAAATATTTAGCATGAGACACCAAACAAGCATTCGGATAAATCCTATGAATTTCATGATAGAATATATTTTCGATCCTTTCCCTCTTTTTTTATCATCTTTCTTTCTTTGACTATTTTTCCTTTAATAACACTCTTCGTATGAATTCTTCCTATCATTATATCTAGGTAATTTACACGTACAACATAAAAGAACATGAAATTAGGAACAATTCAGAACAAAAATTATAATATCCGATATACGTAGAATCTTTCACTAATATTTTCATATCCAATTTTTATATTTATACCAAGAGCAAAAACAGGGAGAGAAATGTGCTTATCTAATTCCACAGTGTTTGAGAAAAAGATATGGTGATTTGACGTGGACAAAATGATGCACCTTTCTAGAGTTTCAGGAATTTTGTTTTCACCAGTTATGAAGAGTGTGATGATTAGGCATCATTTGTTCCTCGAGTTAATGCTAGAATCATTGTTGCATCTGTGCAATAAGAAGTGATCAGTAGCCTTTACTAACAGCCGCCATGTAGGCCAAGCATAATAATCACCTCATTCTAGTTGGTGCCTACTCCTAAAATCCAATAGTACTACCTGTGATTCAAGGTGCAGACATCACCTAAACAAGAATGGTTAACTCTGTTTTATGAATAATGCGCTCATTCCATATTTTCTATCAAATGGATTTAAAATGGTTATAGTGACCGCAAGGTCTTGTCTAAAACTGCTATGTTGCAAACCATGTATGTAAATCTCTTGCGGGTACGGTTATAGTGGAGGATAATATTAAAATAATAAAAAATCCGAAACTATAAGCACTCCTTTCATGTAAGTCTACTCACAAATCATACGTCCCCAAAAAAAAAAAATTAAATTTTTATTAATCATGTGAGACAATTAACATATCAACATATATGTAATTCGTGCGAAAATATAATTATCTTCGGAACATATCATTTATTGGCATACATAGCATTTTTAATAGATATAACAAATATGAAAGGCAATTGACGTAACTCTAATACCAATGATGGATTTTACAAAATCATATCTTAAATCTCACAATCAAAATTGCTCTACGATAATGCATGTATTTTCTCATCGATCAAAAATACCGCCACGTGATTGGACGAACATCTATATATTTACAACCAAATATATCCCTTGATCATTTCGGACACCACTTGCATTCATCAGAAGATTTCTTTCTTTCTTTCGACATCGCTCACTGCACACACCAGTACCTGAAAGGGCTATGCACCAGCAGTGTGAGAAGGAAGGTACTCCTCTCTTCTTCTATCGTAGAAAAAGAAAGAGTAAGAAAGAGGTCTCTATTATCTTCTTGGGGAGGAAGCAGTGAGTTTGGAGAGTGAGTACAGGCTATATTTCCTTACCTTATCAAGACCACTTTTCACTGTCCACGGTGCAGTTCGTGGGTGTAAAGAAAGTTAAGTAACTTCCAAGAAAAAAAATGAAACTGTTCCCTCCTTGGCACCATTGGAACATTGGAATAGAGGCGTGGGTCAAGCCATTGTAGGCGGTCCAAGCCAACAGGTACTCTGAAAGTGAAGCAGTCTCCGCGGCCGGGACAATGTCCCCCGCGTAAAGTCTTATAAACTGAAGTCAAGTAGTACTCTTTTATTTTCTTTTTTTTTTTTTTCATTGGAGTGGAAACGAACGCGGGCGGCGCTATTTAAAAGACCAGCTAAACTAGTCTTTCCTCTACCGACCACGAAAAAACTTGCTCCTTTCTCCCTGTCTGCCATGTATTTCTGCCCTTGTTGTCATGATTATTTATTGTTTGATGATCAACTGTATATTTATTATGTGCTGTTTCCTAGCCATTGCTTGGGAATGGGTATTATAAGAAACTAGCTCTGAACCCCATACGGCACATGGCATGTGATTATTTTTTCTCAAATAAATCTTGTAATGATCAACGAACTTGATTTCGTGAAGCTACTTCATAAATTTATAATTTTTTTTAATTTTAATTTTTAATTATTTTTTTAAATCTTTCTACCTCTCATTCTTTTTCTCTTTCAATCCTCTTTTTGTATACCCCTCAATTTTTTCAATAGTAAAATCGACAATATCGACTGTCGGCCACCACTACCATCTACTTCATAAATTTATAATTTTTTTTAATTTTAATTTTTAATTATTTTTTTAAATCTTTCTACCTCTCATTCTTTTTCTCTTTCAATCCTCTTTTTGTATACCCCTCAATTTTTTCAATAGTAAAATCGACAATATCGACTGTCGGCCACCACTACCATCAATAACCGCAGCATCTTTGAGGTTGAGATGGAGTAAAAATATAGCAATATAATGATAAATATAGTTTTGTGAGATACCGATCAGAATTTTGATGAGTGTACCTTCAATTAATGACTTGTGAGAGATTTAAATTTTAAAAATTAAAAAAATTAATATTAAAATTTTAGAGATCTAAACTATAAAAAAAAAATTTAAAAAAATTAGAAATCTAAATTTTAATTTTTTTTCATCTCTTCTTTTATTGCTTTGATTCTCTCTCTAAGATTGATGTATCTAATCTACGGAATGTCAGATGATCAGTATCTATTCTTTGAATATAAAAAATAATTAAAAATTTATAATTAATTAATACTATCTAAACAAATGATTTGTAATTAATCATATATTAGATAACTATCTTTTAAATCTCAATTATTGCTTTTAGATTCTTTATTTAACTATCAAGTCCAGGTAAGTTCAAATAAAAAAAAAATCAAGAAGCCTCAACAATAAAGTTTACAATAATAAAAGATCTTTACTATTATTTTTTTTAAATATTTTTTTATCTTTTTTTTTTCCTTCCCTCTTCTTCTTCTCTTCTTTTGTGGACGTCCAAGCTCCTCGACCTTTGGGCTGTCGACCTCTATCCTGGGCGTCGCATTGAGTTGCTCGACCTCAAGGTCTCTCACCCGATCAAGGCTCTCGAGGATGGAAAAACACAAGAAAAATTGAAGGAAAATAGAGGAAAAATCAATGAAAGCAAAGGGAAGATAGAAAAAAATTAAAGATAAAACTTTTTCCCACCTTGCCGTCCCACCCATAACGCCGTGCGTCCCCACCAGAAGCACCATTGGCCATGCCACGATCGTAGCTTTTGCAAGCTCTTTCTCCATTTCTCTCTTATCTCTACACCAAATCCGTCCGAAAATCATTTTTCATCCTCGAAAGTAGATGAAGAGGGAAACTCCTGCATCAACCAGAGGGCCTTTTTGTGGTTCCCATGTTTGCTTCGGCCATAGTTCTCGATACCACCCCACTGCCCTTTCTACCCACCCCACCTTCGCTCTGGCCGCTGTCAACATGCAGATGCATTCCTCCGAGCCTTGCTCCCCTTCTCTCTCCTAGTTCTCCATCCTCAAGAGTCATAATCTGCTGGCCCTCTCCGTCCACCCCATCTCCGCTCCAGCCACCGTCGGCATGCGGATGCACTCTTCCAAGCCTTACTCTCCTTCCCCCTCCTAGTTCTGCGTCCTCAAAAGTCACAGTCAAATGGAAGACTTGAAAAAGCAGTCAAATAGGAAAATTCACGCGCGATCGAATAGGGAAGCTTAGGCGATCCACATGGCTCCCTCCTTTTGCATCTAAACGCCCACATGTCAAACGGAGGCTTCTCTATTGAGAGGCCTCCATTTTTATATATATATATATATTAGATTAGGTATCAATCTTCAATCTCCACTAAAAAAGAAAAGAAAGTTAAAAATATTATCGTAGATGATACTAATTGCCTCTATCTCTCATTTCCAGCTCCAAATGCAAGGGACTCTGCTTCCAAACATCTCCACCTTTCCTTACCAAAGAAACATCTCCACTATTACATTTTCCTCTTGTTTCCATTTCATGAAATATACCGATAAAAAGAGCTTTAATACATTGTTGAAGAGAGAGAGAGATCCGGCTGGTCAGGAATTTTAGTCATCTAGTAAGGTTTATTCTGGATAGGGCTTCAATTTGAGCTGCCAAGATCATTCGCATCCATCTTCTATTAAAAAAACTGCAATGGCTTGCTATATCAAAACTCCTCTTTTGCTCTTGTAATCTAGTTAGTTTTCATTGCTCGCGAGCCTTCTCGAGTTTCCTCATGATCAATTTTAATGGCAATATGACTAATGGTGACAATAGATTGCGGAGCAAGATTTGTGATCTAAGACTCGAATTCTAGGTTTATGGCCACCAGTGGAAGTCAAATCTTCGATATTTTGATTTCTAGAGTAGAATCGAGGATGACTTGGGTAGATATTACCAATGTAAGGTTGGTTTGGAGTGTTAGCCTCATAGCCATTGTTGGTGCAAAAATCTGCTTGCGCCGGAGAAGCTGGAGTCGGGGAAGTCGCGATCGCCGCCGGGACCTGCAAAGGAAGTCTAAACCGGAGGTGGGGTTGCTCCGGCAAGACCCTCCGATGCTCAAGTCAGTTCTCTGCCTCAACAAGAATGGAGTGCTCGAACGGAGAATTTAGCAGAGTTTTGAGATAAAAGATGAGAGCTTAGAGAATAACGTATCTGGGTCCTCCTTTTTATAGGCGAAGAAGGTAACGGATTGATGGCGATGTTTGTAACCGTCTGGTAGTGGGCCGCCCATAGTCAGGAGGAATTTATTGCGAAGGGTAGTAGAGCGGAATTGTGGCCATCGCCGTAGCTCGCCACGTGGAATCAGTTACGAGGAGTGGAGCAGCGTCCGTTGTCGTGACTTGCCAGCGGATGGGAGAATCGCCCGGTATCCATCGCAGGAAGTGGAGCAGGATCGTGGCCGTTATTACGGCCTGCCATGGAGTAGTGGAGCTGCGCGGAATCCGTTGTAGGAAGTGGAGCAGGGCTGCGACCGTTACTGCGGCCTGTCAGGGGTGATGGAGCTGCGCGGAATCCGCCGCAGGAAGTGGAGCGGGATCACGGTTGTTATTGCGGCCTGCCAGGGGGCGCAGATCCATCGGCTGAAGTCCGGCCTCTGTAGGGGTTCGGGCGGAGTCCTCCTTGCGGTTGGGGTCGTGGATGGGGCCCGGCTTCCGTGGGAGTCCGGGCGGAGCCCTCTCGGAGCTGAAGTTGCGGGCGGAACCCGACTCCCGTAGGAGTCCGGGCGGAGTCTACTTGAGGTCGAAGTTGTCGGCGGAGTTCGGCTCCCGTAAGAGTCCGGACGAAGTCTGTCTGCAGCCGTCGGAGTCGAGGACGAAGCCCGGCTCCCGTAGGAGTCCGGGCGGAGTCTTCCTGCAATTAAAGTTAAAGGCAAAATCCGGCTCCCGTAGGAGTCTGGACGAGACTTACCAGCAGTTGATGTTGAGAACGGAGCCCGGCTCCCGTAGGAGTCCGGGCGGAGTCTACTTGAGGTCGAAGTTGTCGGCGGAGTCCGACTCCCGTAGGAATCCGGACGAAGTCTGTCTGCAGCCGTCGGAGTCAAGGACGAAGTCCGGCTCCCGTAGGAGTCCGGGCGGAGTCTTCCTGCAATTAAAGTTAAAGGCGAAGTCCGGCTCCTGTAGGAGTCCGGACGGGGCTTACCAGCAGTTGATGTTGAGAACGGAGCCCGGCTCCCGTAAGAGTCCGGGCGGAGTCTACTTGAGGTCGAAGTTGTCGACGGAGTCTGGCTCCCGTAGGAGTCCGGACGAAGTCTATCTGCAGCCGTTGGAGTCAAGGATGAAGCCCGGCTCCCGTAGGAGTCCGGGCAGAGTCTTCCTGCAATTAAAGTTAAAGGCGAAGTCCGGCTCCCGTAGGAGTCCGGACGGGGCTTACCAGCAGTTGACGTTGAGGACGGAGCCCGGCTCCCGTAGGAATCCGAACGAAGTCTACTTGAGGTCGACATCGTGGGCGAAATCGTTGATTCTGTTGAGGGCTTCGACTGTGGATATTTTATACCCAACACCAGTCCCCCTACTTCCGAGTTTGAATTTCGAACGAAGGAAGTACAGAGAGATGGGTACAGCCGAAGCCGTCCCCTCGAACCCCGCGCACTGCTGCCCCCAGATATCTTGGGCATTAATTGCGCGCGTGCTGGAGTCTTTTCGAATTGAGGCGGTACGAAGGGACTCTTCGAAATTTCTGCAGGAATGCTGGCCTAGGTACGGTGCAATAATGGCCCTGCCAACCGCCAGCCGCTTTTAGCCGCCTGCCAGGGGGAGTGGGACACGTGTCGGATGCGGGCTGGCTTGGGAGGATTCGCGATCATTGTGGCATCGAATCCCAGGGTCTATTTAAACCCGTCCTCCCACCTTTAGGTGCCCTACTCCGTTCCTGAGTTCTTACCAGCGTCTGCCTTCTCTTCGAGAGCCCTGTTTCAGTGGGCGTCTTCTCGAGCCGTAGGCATCTCCTGTTTTCGTCCCTCAGGTCCCTCAGAGCGATATAGGTTAGTTCCAGCACCGCCAACCTTCTTCTCACCACCTAGGGACTTTTTTTCTGTCATTATCTTTTTGCATCCCTCCGAGTTAGCTTCCTGTGGTCTCTCGTTCCCCCTTCTGTCCGTCTTCTTAGGATCCTTTAGAGCCCCCTTCGAAACTACTCGAAATGTCTTCCGGCTCTTCTGCTCCCTGCAGTTTCGGGAGTTCTTTTGCCTCAAACCCCCAGGTCCCCGTCTCTGCAGACGAACCCGCGTCTGGGGCTGGGCTCCGCCCGATTTTCGCACCGGGCGCCATTCCATGTTCTCTAACCTCGGAGGAACTCCTTCTGATAAGAGTTCAGTACGGAGTTCCTCCGGAGTACGACCTGGAGCTGCCTAGCCCTTCTGACCGGGCCAGCACTCCTCCTCCCGGTAGCTTTTGTTTGTACCAGAAAGCATTCCGTGCCGGACTCCGACTTCCGCTTCCTTCCTTTGTCGTTGCCCTCTTCCATTTTTTGGACATCTCTTTGGCTTCCGTGGCCCCGAATTCTTTTAGATTTTTGATAGGATTTCTCTCCCTCTGCCACGTAGTCGAGGTCCAGCCGTCCCTCTCCTTATTTAGGTACTTTTATACCTTCAAGCGCCATCCTTCGGCGAAGGACTGGTGGTACTTCTCCCCCCAGTTCGGCAAGAAGGGGTTGCTGAAAGGCGCCCCTTCTTCGATCCACAATTGGAAGGAGAAATACCTCTTCGTCCACTGCCCGACCCTGACACTGGGCCTGCCCCCTTGGGGCTCTCTAAGGGATTCTGTCCGCCGGGCTCCCAGCCTGGGGGAGGACGATCTCCAGGCCGCCTAGAAGCTTCTAGCTTATTCCGCTCCTTTCCTTCCCAATCTTCTGAGGGAGCAGTTTCTTTTCAACATCGGCCTGAGTCCCCAGGATCCAGCGAGTATTCATCTTTTACCTTATCTTTTCTTTTCATGTCTTCCTTCTCTTCTTCTCTTTACCTTCTCTTCCTTCTCTCTCTCTCTTTTTCTTCTCTTCTTTTGTTTGTTTTTTTTTTTTTTTAGGAATGGACGCCGAAGCAGTGCGGATGCTCGCCAGGGGCATGAGGGCCCACAAGAGAAAGGGCGCTGCGACCTCCGAATCGGCGAAGAGGGCCAGGGCGGAGGAGACGAGCTTAGCCGCACCTGTCCAGGCGGCGCCGGCCATCGACATTCCCTCGGATGTCGAGCCAACGGCCCCCCGGGCCTCCTCGAGGAGTCCGCCGATTGGGGCCCCCGTCCCGGGGGTCCGCCCCACTGAGGCGCCCGCCACGGGGAAAAGGAGGAAATCGGTAGCCCGCAGGGCGAGTAGCGGTCGAAATGCAGCGGACGAGTCCCTCTGCTCCGAGGAGGGGTCGGAAAATTCTTTCAATGATAGGAACTTGATCAGGCGGCTGATCGACGGCTGCATTCTGCCTGACGTCGTGGAGAGGATCGACCGCGCCGATCCCGAGCAGCAGACTTGGGATTCTTTGGGGTCCTTCCTTGAGGTGAGCGACTCTTCATTTACATGGCTATTCGGCCTTTGTATTGATTCTCTAGCCGTCCTTGCAGATTGGGCACCAGCTCCTCGCCTATATCGAGGCGGTGAGCCGCACGAGGAGGGACATCCTCCAGGTGGAGGAACGCTGTCAGGCGAAGGTTGCTCGCCTCCAAGCAAAGACGGCCGAAGTAGCCGCCCTCCAGGAGGCCCTGGAAAGGGAGAAGAAAGCCCGGGAGGAGGAGAGGCAGATCTTGGAGGAATCGGCGAGGAAGGCGGAGGCCGAGGTCGCCCACTTGGTCGAGCAAACTTCGGTCCTGATCTCGGAGGCCAGAGCCCTTACGGTGGAGGAATTCAAGGCCTTCACGGAGATGAGGGACCTAAATATCCAGTTCGGCCAGGAAGCGTTCATTAAGGGGTTCGAGCTCTGCCAAGAGAAGGTGGCCAGAAAATTTCCAGAGCTCGACCTCAGCTTCCTAGGCGAGGAGTCCGAGGACGAGGCCGGCCCCTCGTCAGCCGCCACTGCTGTCGCAGCCCCCGCGTCGAGTTCTTCACCCCCTGCCCCTGAGGTCTGAGACCTCCGATCTTGTACCTTTACTTCGTCGCAATTTTTTCTTTTCGTTTGTCTTTAAAAATCATTCAATCAATAAAGTTGAATTTCTTGTTGCGGACGGCTTCTCCTTCCCCCTCCCTCCTTCTCTCTGCTTTTCTTCTTGCAATAAGTCGTGCTTTGACGCTTTTGCCTTCCGATGACAGTGCCGTGCAGAAGCGCTCCCCCTGCCACTGGGGGTCTCGCTGAAATCGACAATCCAGCGGCTGAAGAAGGAAGTCCTTCACCTGACAAAGAAGTTGAAGAAGACGGAAGGCGAGCTCCGCAAATCGAGAGAAGGTCACTCTGAAGCCACCGCTGAGGCCACCCACTTTCGGAGTCTCCATGTGAAGGGGATCATGGAGTATAGCCGGAGGAAGGCGAACTTCGCAAAGGAACTCGAGGAATGTAAGAAGAGCGCCAGCGATCGAATTTGGACCCAGGCCGCCAGGATCAGCGCCCTCAAGGTGGAACTGTCAGCTGCGAAGGGGAAGATCGGCCAGCTGGAAGGAAATTCATCCCGGCTCTTGGCCCGGGTCGAAGATGAACAGAGGTGGTCGCAGAAGGTCTCCGACCTTCAGCAGCAGCTTCAGGACGCCGAGGTGATCCACGACGTGCAGCGGGCTAGCTGGCGCAGGCAGGTGGAAGAGTATAAAGGGAGATTCAGGACGGCGGCCAACGAAGTCGTCCGTCTCCAGAGGCAGCTGGCTAACAGGGCACAGCTTACTTCCGCCCAAGATTCTGAAGAGCTCCAAGCCCTAAGGGGCACCGTTGAAGGGATTTCTGTCTCCCTCGGGGAAAAGACAGTCGAGCTGCAACAAGTAAAGATCCAACTGGCACTCGAGCGGCGGGCCATCGCGGACGCAGAGGCGGAATCCGAGGTCTTGAGGAAGAGGCATCGAGAGGCGGAGGCTGAGAGCCAGCAACTTCGTCGGGCGCTCCAGGACGCGCTGCGGAAGAGGAAAGAGCTAGAAGAAGAAATTGAGAATCTGAGACAGTCCTGGTTAAGAAACGGAGTAGATAATTCTAGATCGGAGGGAGCAGGGCCTCCTTAGAGCTCTTTTTGTCTTTCTGTCTTTTCATGTATTTACTTCCTTTTTGTCGTTTTGCCTTTCTTTCCTTGGTCTTCCGAGCTTTGTAGTGTGTATATCGGAAATGGAATAAAAAAAGTGTTTTGTGTTACCTCGTCCGCGCGTTGTACTAAATTGCTGTCCGCCGAACCTTTCTTGTCATTTGACTTGTCTAATGTAGACGTCGTTAGGGGGCGCCCGATCGTCGATGCGTTAGCTCGCCTTTCTCGTCGTACATGGCCGCGAGCCTGAGCTTGGCCGTCCGGGCTCCGCATTATTTCGGGGATGTCGTTGTCTTCCTAACCGGTGTCGAAAGTCTTTTTAGCGACTGGAGGTGTTCGGTAGGAACTCTCCGTTTCAGTTGGGACGAAGTCCTTTAGGTCTTTTGGTGTGGTTCATCCTTCGTCCGTTCCTGCCGTAGTTCGTCATCCTTCCTTTTTAATTTTTCTCCTCTTCTCGGAGTGAAGGCCTTCCCCCGCTTTTCGTGGGGTTGCATAGGAGCGAGGAGGTGCCAATGAGGGGCTTTTTCTTTTCACCCGATCTTGTTGGGCGGCCGGGCTTCGCCACCATCAGCTCTTGCTGCAGATGTCGTGGGTGGAACCCGGCTCCCGTAGGAGTCCGGATGGAATCTTTCTTTACGTCGTGGATGGAGTCCGGCTTCCGTAGGAGCCCGGGCGGAGTCTTCCTTGGCACCGTGGATGGAATCCGGCTCCCGTAGGAGTCCGGGTGAAGTCTTCCTTGGTGTCGTGGACGGAATCCGGCTCCCGTAGGAGTCCGGGTGAAGTCTTCCTTGGCGTCGCGGATGGAACCCGGCTCCCGTAGGAGTCCGGATGAAGTCTTCCTTGGCGTCGTGGATGGAACCCGGCTCCCGTAGGAGTCCGGGTGAAGTCTTCCTTGGTGTTGTGGACGGAATCCGGCTCCCGTAGGAGTCCGGGTGAAGTCTTCCTTGGTGTCGTGGATGGAATCCGACTCCCGTAGGAGTCCGGGTGAAGTCTTCCTTGGTGTCGTGGATGGAACCCGGCTCCCGTAGGAGTCCGGGTGAAGTCTTCCTTGGTGTCGTGGACGGAACCCGACTCCCGTAGGAGTCCGGGTGAAGTCTTTCTTGGCGTCGCGGATGGAACCCGGCTCCCGTAGGAGTCCGGGTGAAGTCTTCCTTGGCATCGCGGATGGAACCCGGCTCCCGTAAGAGTCCGGGTGAAGTCTTCCTTGGTGTTGTGGACGGAACCCGACTCCCGTAGGGGTCCGGGCCTTCCCCTTCGCTCGAGCCAGGGCGAGGTTCTCCTCCCATTCCCGGCTTGGCTGTGGGGGCGCGTTAGGGCACTGTAAGGCCTCTCCCCCCATCCGGTCTAAAAGAACCGGGCCTTCGACTTTGCTCATGTCAGGACGAGGTTCTCCTCCTGTTCCTGACATGGCTGTGGGGGCGCGTTAGGGCATTGTAAGGCCTCTCCCCCCATCCGGTCTAAAAGAATCGGACCTTCGATTTTGCTCATGTCAGGATGAGGTTCTCCTCCTATTCCTGACATGGCTGTGGGGGCGCGTTAGGGCGTTGTAAGGCCTCTCCCCCCATCCGGTCTAAAAGAACCGGGCATTCGACTTTGCTCATGTCAGGACGAGGTTCTCCTCCTGTTCCTGACATGGCTGTGGGGGCACATTAGGACGTCGTAAGGCCTCTCCCCCCATCCGGTCTAAAAGAACCGGGCCTTTGACTTTGCTCATGTCAGGACGAGGTTCTCCTCCTGCTCCTGACATGGCTGTGGGGGCACATTAGGGTGTTGTAAGGCCTCTCCCCCCATCCGATCTAAAAGAACCGGGCCTTTGACTTTGCTCATATCAGGATGAGGTTCTCCTCCTGTTCCTGACATGGCTTTGTTTTGGAGGGGTCATATCCAGTCATAATTAATCCACGTCAGATAGGAAGAGTACGTTAAGTGGAAAAAAATTTAGATTCAAGGTGAAATCGTAAGTGATACATTTACAGGTGTTCCGAGCTCCACGGTCGTGGGTGGCCCGCTCCTCCTTGAGGTCCTCCGGTGATGGAGTCGATGGTCCCGATGGGAGGCCGGTCTCCGGGTTGCTCTTCCCTTCTTGGCGGTTCAGGCTGCAGAAGGGCTCTTGGCCGGTCTCCTCTACCCTCAGGCCTGCGGCGGATGAACCTGTCGAGTCGACCTCGTCGAATGAGCTCCTCGATCTCATCCTGGAGCTGGATGCATTCTTCTGTGTCGTGGCCGTGGTCGCGGTGGTAGAGGCAGAACTTGTTGGGGTTGCGCTTCCTGGGGTGTGTGCGCATCCTCTCCGACCTAGGGAGCTTCTCCCTGACCTCCATCAATACCTGGGCCTTCGAGGCGTTGAGGGGGGCATAGTTGCGGAATCTCCCTGGTGGGGAACCCCGCCGAACCCTGTGATTCGGGCTTCTCTGCTTGCGCCCCCGGGATGGAGTATGGGCGCGCTTATGCCCGGGAGGGGATCGAGAGCGCAGCCGGGCTTCCTTTGGCCTTTTCTCAACTACGGGTTTACTCGAGTCTCCCGCTTGCCGCTCCCTCGCCGTCTCTTCATCCTTCATTTTGAAGGCTTCTTCCGCTCGAGCGTATCCTTCAGCCCGAGCCAGTAAATCAGCAAAGTCCCTGGGATACTTCTTCTCCAGGGAGAACAAAAGATCATTCTTCTGAAGGCCGCCTTTCAGGGCGGCCATGGCGACTGATTGGTCCAAATTCTGGATCTCCAGCGTCGCGATGTTGAAGCGGTTGATGTAGGCCCGAATGGACTCCCCTTCCCTCTGCTTGATGTTGATGAGGGACTCCGAACCCTTCCGGGGCACCGGCTACTGACAAAATGGGCCACAAATTGGTGGCTCATTTGGTCGAAGGAAAAGATGGTACCCGATTTTAAAGCCGAGTATCAGTTCCTCGCCGCTCCCTTCAAGGTAGACGGGAAAGCCCGACATAAGATGGCATCAGGAGCGCCGTGAAACAGCATCATCGTCCGGAAGGCCTCCAGATGGTCAACCGGGTCCGAAGTCCCGTCGTAGCTTTCGAACTGGGGAAGCTTGAAGTTTGGCGGGATCGGTTCCTGCATGATCATTTGGGAGAAGGGGGGGTCAGTACAAATATCCTCACCGTAAGTGGGAGGCGCATGACGGAGTTCTTCAATCCGTCGGTTCATCTCCTGGAGCCTCCGGTCCAAGAAATCCTCTCGACTTCGAGTCTCGAGGGTCCTCTGGCAGAATGGAGGCAGGGATCTTCCAGGGGTGGAGTCGTGGTCCGATTGAGGGCTCTCTACCCTCGGGTTTGTTTTCCCAGGAAGGACGGGGCAGCTGGCCCAGGTGGCCCGCCCCGCCGCCGGGTTCTGGCATTTCGGAGACGCCCTTTCCGGGTGCGCTGACGCCTGCGGCTGCTGCTGCTGCATTACTTGCACAGCTTCGACGAGGCCCCTGACCTGCTGTGCCAGCAAGTCAAACTGCTCCGTGCCGACCGCCGCCGCCGGAGGAGGAGGAGGAGGAGGTTGAGAAACAGGAGGGGAGGCTGGAGCCTGAGATCTGGCCGCGGAGGCCGTGGACCGTCGCGTGGACGCCTTGCGTGGAGGCATCGAGTATGGATCCCGCGGGGGAAAACAAGGAGTGGGTGTCGGAGGAGACAATCGGAGGCGGCTCCGTTGAACGCTCCTTTAAGAACAAGGGTACTGTGAAGACACACTCCTTCCTGTAGCGCCAATCCTGTTGGTGCAAAAATCTGCTTGCGCCGGAGAAGCTGGAGTCGGGGAAGTCGCGGTCGCCGCCGGGACCTGCAAAGGAAGTCTAAACCGGAGGTGGGGTTGCTCCGGCAAGACCCTCCGACGCTCAAGTCAGTTCTCTGCCTCAACAAGAATGGAGTGCTCGAACGGAGAATTTAGCAGAGTTTTGAGATAAAAGATGAGAGCTTAGAGAATAACGTATCTGGATCCCCCTTTTTATAGGCGGAGGAGGTAACGGATTGATGGCGACATTTGTAACCGTCTGGTAGTGGGCCGCCCATAGTCAGGAGAAATTTATTGCGAAGGGTAGTAGAGCAGAATCATGGCCATCGCCGTAGCTCGCCACGTGAAATCAGTTGCGAGGAGTGGAGCAGCGTCCGTTGTCGTGACTTGCCAGCGGATGGGAGAATCGTCCGGTATCCATCGCAGGAAGTGGAGCAGGATCGTGGCCGTTATTGCGGCCTGCCATGGAGTAGTGGAGCTGCGCGGAATCTGTTGTAGGAAGTGGAGCAGGGCTGCGACCGTTACTGCGGCCTGTCAGAGGTGATGGAGCTGCGTGGAATCTACCGCAGGAAGTGGAGCGGGATCATGGTTGTTATTGCGGCCTGCCAGGGGGTGCAGATCCATCCGCTGAAGTTCGATAGCGGTCGGAGTCCGGCCTCTGTAGGGGTTCGGGCGGAGTCCTCCTTGCGGTTGGGGTCGTGGATGGGGTCCGGCTTCCGTGGGAGTCCGGGCGGAGCCCTCTCGGAGCTGAAGTTGCGGGCGGAACCTGGCTTCCGTAGGAGTCCGGGCGGAATCCCCTGCAATCAAAATCAGATGCGGAGTCCGGCTCCCATAGGAGTCCGGACGAAGTCTGCTCGTAGCTGCTGGAGCCGAGGGCAAAGCCCGGCTCCCGTAAGAGTCCGGACGGAGTCTTCCTGCAATTAAAGTTAAAGGCGAAGTCCGGCTCCCGTAGGAGTCCGGACGGGGCTTACCAGCAGTTGACGTTGAGGACGGAGCCCGGCTCCCGTAGGAGTCCGGGCGGAGTCTACTTGAGGTCGAAGTTGTCGGCGGAGTCTGGCTCCCGTAGGAGTCCGGACGAAGTCTGTCTGCAGCCGTCGGAGTCGAGGACGAAGCCCGGCTCCCGTAGGAGTCCGGACGGAGTCTTCTTGCAATTAAAGTTAAAGGCGAAGTCCGGCTCCCGTAGGAGTCCGGACGGGGCTTACCAGCAGTTGATGTTGAGAACGGAGCCCGGCTCCCGTAGGAGTCCGGGCGGAGTCTACTTGAGGTCGACATCGTGGGCGGAATCGTTGATTCTGTTGAGGGCTTCGGCTGTGGGTATTTTATACCCAACAGCCATCAAGGATGATTCAGCTATCATGGTCAAATGGATTCGAGACAAATGGAAACGGTTGATGCGCAATCTTACTATACAACATTTAGAGGATTCTGAGGGAGTGTGTCTACTTGGATACTAAACATGTATGACAGGAGATAAGTAGGTCCGTGGACTGGGTTGCCTCTTATATTGTTGAGCATTTTGAAGAAGTATGTTGAATTGATTTATCGAATATTTTGGTTGCTTCTCACGATATTTTATTTTTTTATTTTGTTGGATGCACCGCACAAGATATAAATATGATCTATACATCTTATCTTCAAAAAAAAAAAAAAATACAAAGAAGAGAGATACAAGAGGGAGAGGAGAATAATTAGGTTGCCACCTCTGTCATTGGACCCATATCGACTTGTTTGCATTATATGCTTTTCATCAATTGTTAACGGTCTAATTTCTTCATTCTTTTTTTTTTTTTTTTTTTTTTTGTGGCTGTGCTCTTCATTGCCGTCATTAATCCTGCCGGCCTGTGATCTCCACCATCCAATCATATTCTCCTTTCTTGTCTCATTCTATGTTGGTATCACCCAGCGGCGAATCCAGAAAATTTTATCGCTGGGGGCACATTATATATAATTCATTCACGTTGACTCTTCAGTCGTCGCCGTCGGCAGGGAGGAAGAGGAGCAGTGGGTGGAGAGAGTCGCGGAGTAATGGGCGCCGGACGGAGTCGCGGAGCAGTGGGCGCCCGGTGACGGATGGAGTCACGGAGAAGAAGGTCTGAAGGACGGTTGGGGCCGGCGGAGTCACAAAATCACGGAACACACAGCTGGGGACGGCGGAGTCACGGAGAAGCGGGCGCCGGAGGAGTCGTGAAGCAGTGGCCAGTAGGCACCGGGCTGCCGGTGGAGTCACGGAGAAGGAGGATTTCGGACTTAATTAGGACTGGGGCCAACGGCGAGGGAGTCGCCGAGCAGTGGGCGTCGGGCGGAGTCGCCGAGAAGAAGGTCTGAACGTGGGGCTGGGGCCGGCGGAGTCACGGAGCTGGGTGTCGGAGGAGTCGCAGAGTTGCGGAGGAGGGTTTCACCACTGGGGGCAGGGGGCCAGTAAAAAAATTAATGGAATTATGAGCTTCGGGCTTGGGACGTCGGGGGCCATGGCCCCCGATGCCAGTTTATTGGATCCGCCCCTGGTATAACCTTTCAATCCAGTTCCCACTTAGAGTTCATATTCTTAATCCTCGGCAAAGATGCGATCAGATTTCATGGTCCAACAATTAAAAGCTTTACCGACTTGATAAATTACCGTATTTAAAATAAATTAAAAAATATTATAATTAAATATATAATATTATAAAATTTATTGATTTAAAAAAAATAAAAAAAATTGACCGTATTTGAAAAGATGATACATTCTATATCAAATTTTTTACATCTCCTGTGATGTACAAAAAATTAAAATAAATTTTTTTTCAGTACTTAAAAAATATTGAAGAACGCTGTATATGGTTAAATGCCTTCCATGATTCAAACTAATTAAATATTTTCAAAATTTATATATATATTTTTTATTTTTTTAATTTTTTTAGCGTGTCAGTGTGAGCACGAATGACCGTCTACCTTAAAATAGATGATATCCAATCACGTCTAGTATCTTATGAAACTATTTGAATACTGCAGGATATCTGTGTCCGAATTGACCAAAGAATTTTCCTTGGAGCTGGGTACGGGCACCTACACGCAAGCACCTGCGGCTCTGCCCAACCCCGTTCCCCACCTGACCACTCCTGTCTTCTAAGAGATCACGGCCGTCCATGAGCATCACGGCCTGATCATTCCACATATGATGTCCGTGCTCCCCGGTAGTACTAGCGTAATATCGCAGGCCCTACGGCCGATTACACACCCATCGTCCCGCTAAAATTTTCCGGAAGAAAAGCCAAGCAAAGAGGAAAGGCGGAGGGCGTTCCGGAATGGCGCCTATAGTACCAAGCTCTCAGCCATGGGTGGAGAAATAGTACTCACTCTTCCATCTCTTTCTCTGCTTACTCTCTTCATGTCTCCTCTTTACCCATTCCTTTCTCTTTCCTTGGCGATGTTGCAGCCGGCCGAAGCAAGTGAAGGACGTGGCTCACCAGGACGAGGTCGTGCGTGTCCTCACCAACACCCTCGAGACCGCCAACGTGAGAGATAACCCCTTATCCGCCCTATTCCCTTTCGTTCCATTTATCCGGAATAACATTGATTCGATGTTTTCCAACTCTCTCTCTCTCGGTGCAGTGCCCTCATATGCTCTTCTACGGCCCTCCGGGAACGGGGAAGACCACCACCGCTCTCGCCATCGCCCTCCAACTCTACGGGTAAGCATTACTTCTCAAGAGCTCCACAAATCCCATTAATGAATCGCGTCCATTTAGGCTTAGAAATCGTTGATGCCCTAGTCAGGGAGCTGGAATTTTTTATTACTTCTCTTAATTTTTTAGAATATGCTCCTTTTATTAGCGTGGTTTTGCTTTGGATTTTGGGAATCCCAAGTCTACTCGCTATTATGGATTTCTTCAAAGTTTGGGTTGGCTCTGTACCTAATGAGGAAGACGATGACTTTTGATTCATTTATGTTGGTGAAAGCTTTACCTCTAGCTGAATATTTTTCTTACCTTTCATTCATGGGTTAAGTTTTGTGTCAGTACTTGTTAGCGAGAGGACATCCTATCGAGTGACTAACAATCTTTCAGGATAAAAGACATCAAAAATTTACAGGGGGGGCTCACAGCACTTCTTTAATATGTATTATAGCATATCATTCAGCGAGTGCATGTTTGATGTTGGATCTATGGCTTATAGTTTGTGTAGATGAAGGTAGTCATGTATTTGTCTTAACTCATTAATAACTTCAAACTAGCTAGTTTTTTAGTTTTCATGGTAAGCCTTTTTCTTTCTCAAAGTTGATTGGACTAAGAACTTTAACCCGTTGATAGATAATATAGCCTGAGAACTGAGCATAGAACATTTTCAAACTTTCTTAATTACACCTTGATTTATTTAAAGCCAAACACATATAGCCAGAATTTTGTTGTTGATCATGTTTCTTCTATGACCTTTCTTTTGTTTGTTATAGGTTTGTTCTTTTCGAGTCTTACATATAAAAGCTTTACTTTGAAGCTGCGGTGAATCTTGCCTTTTCCATCTGTTTTGTATCTCCAGTTTGGATCCACCATTTTAAGATATGTCTGGCTTAGTTCATAGAGTTCGTGGTGTTCATCGATTTCTTAAGAGTTTCTGTTCTTCCTGAAGTTTGCCCCATTATGGAGTTTGTTTGGAAAACTCCTTTTAACGTTATACATGTCACAGCCAACTTCATATTAAAAATCCTTTCTATGAGCAAAGTTATGCAGAGAGGAAAGTACTTGCTCAAGTTCTTCAAACTTCACCTATACTTACTTGTGGCTGCTTATAAATTATCTACACAACCAAAGTGACCTGTGCCATACTAGTGTTGTTGTTGAATTATAGGGAGGCAAAGCGTCAGTGTGGCTCTACAACTCATTAGTCCCAATGGCTGTGCTTAACTGCTGCTAAAAGAAATGCCACTTAATAAGCAACTCATCAAGTTTTGCCTTAGCTGGTTCAATACTTGAGGGTATTGACTCTGGTACAGCATTTGGGACTTGTTAAGATCCTGGAACCCAATAGATGCGGTTGGTAACTTGGTAAATGCCTCATGCCTAGTTTCCAGCACTTACATTGTGAATCTGCAACATATGTCTTAAGAATTTCCTCTTCCTTCTCCTCCTCCTCTTCTTCTTCTTCTTCTTTGATAAGCTTGTAAGTTGCAGGGCTTAATTAGAAGTCTTTTTTCTTTAATAAATGGTTTGAACAGACCAGAAATGTACAAATCAAGGGTTCTAGAACTCAATGCAAGTGATGATCGTGGAATTAATGTTGTGCGGACAAAAATCAAAGATTTTGCTGCTGTTGCTGTGGGTTCTGGATCTCGACAAGGGTAAACTTCATATTAATTTAAAATAAAGATATATCTGTTTGCCTCGACTTATAATTGTTTCTTTAATTTCTTCTAAATTATTTTCTTATTTGTTGTAGTGGTTATCCATGCCCACCTTACAAGATCATTATTCTAGATGAGGCTGATTCAATGACTGAAGATGCACAAGTATATTATTGCATCCAATTGCCTTTACTTCTTTAGTTTAGTTTCTTGTGATGCCATTGCTGCTCTTAATGGGGTACTGGTTGCATAAATCTGCCTGACAGAATGCTTTGAGGCGTACTATGGAAACTTACTCCAAAGTTACAAGATTCTTCTTTATATGTAACTATATCAGCAGGTGATTTCTTCTCTACCACTGACGTAACATATGCATTGTATGCTTGTAATTAGTGAATAATTTATTTAATTTCTATTTTATAGGATTATAGAGCCACTTGCTTCCAGATGTGCAAAGTTTAGGTTCAAGCCTCTTTCTGAAGAGATCATGAGTAATCGTATTTTGCACATTTGCAAAGAGGAAGGCCTTACTCTGGATTCTGAGGTACAATAGTTGTTACCATTAAGCTTTTCACTGCATTCATTGTTAGCTTTGACACATTCCGTGTTGTTTATGCATCAATCTAGGCTCTTTCTACTCTGAGCTCCATCTCTCAAGGTGATCTTCGCCGTGCAATTACATATTTGCAGGTATTGCATTTCTCTTCTTTAACTTACATTTTACATTTATCTTTGTTTAGATTCATCTCAAGGTGATTAATTTTGCCTCTATTTTATTTAGAGATCACAAATATCTCAGATTCTCAAAATGAATAACTGCTTATCCATTTTTGTGTCTTTGAAATCTTTCAGAGTGCAGCTCGCTTATTTGGATCAACTATTTCTTCTGGAGACCTAATTAGTGTTTCTGGGGTATTGAATTTTCACTTATTCTCTTGCAAATTTTATTGTGTATTCCTTTTGGATTGCTTCTTGTAGTGTCCATCATTGTGTTCGAAAATTATGAAAATTTTGGGCTCATTTAGTCTTGACACAAACACTCCATTCATGGCCATTTGGGGATGACCTTTATTAATTTATGCTTTACATAAATCGGCCAAGTTATTATCAAATGAATGTTGACTCATTATTTAGAAAACTTCTTTATCCCCTTCTGATTTGTGAATATCCTATCAAAATATCAGCGCATTCCTTAGGGTAAAGCATGTGAATTATAAGAATTCTGAATTGCTAAAACCACCATGAAGGAAACAAAAACCTTGCATTTCTAGTTGTCAATATGATAAATTAGTTTTCTAAAAATTATCTGAAAACATGAATTTTTTTGTTGCCATCTTTTTGTTGATTTTCCTGGTTGATATGATCTTAAATTCTTGGCACATCTTCGAGTCATTGAGTATACCTAAGTCATTCTTGCACTTTAAAGTCTGTCACATCTTGCTTACAAAGTTTTAATTTAGATTAATGATGTGCTATGCTTTAGCCTTCTGTCTACCCTATGTCAGACCTTGTCTTCTCTGCCTCTTCTTAGAGAATGGTTCCAGGTCTAGAAGAACCTCTCCTTTTCTTTTTTGGGCCAGCGGGGCGAAGGAGGTGTGGGGGGGTTTGGTTTGGGGGGGGAGGCGGGGTTGCTTGGCTAAGATAGATCATGTAGAGATAAGATCGGTGTTTCCATCCACCACCACCACCAACTAGCCCTCTTTCTTGCCTGCAGTTGCCTTGGCGAGGTATTCAACACTGATTCATGGAAGGGTCATTTTCACTTGGATAGCAAATTGCTTAGCATTTTCCAACACTAGTAGAGTGCATCTTGATAAAGCCTATCTGATGTCATTGGTATGCTGCCTGTGGCCTAATGATCAATCATTTAAGGAATGGCATGCTATTAAAGTCTGTTAATCATATGAACTCAAAAACTATTCAATGTTGTGTGAGTTGCTCTTTCTATAAATGAAGATCTATCAAATGACAGGCTGAAGATATTGTCTTCAATATGGAACAC
Organism: Elaeis guineensis; assembly: GCF_000442705.2. Lineage (NCBI taxonomy): Eukaryota > Viridiplantae > Streptophyta > Magnoliopsida > Arecales > Arecaceae > Elaeis > Elaeis guineensis. The sequence goes on from NC_026001.2 coordinate 7,765,293, forward strand.
ACCAACTGCATAAGGACTAGGGATTAAATTTCTTTGTAAAGCTAAATTAATTGATAAAGGATCTTTTGTTTTCATAATGTTTGCTCCTGCAGAATTTAATGCTGGGACATGTCACTTGCTTAGGAACTAAATAAAGAAAATTATTTCCGTGATTCACAATGTCTAAAAGATCCCCCTTTTTTAATGGTGCTAACTGATTAATAAAAAAAAAAGGAGAAGAAAGCTATATTGATTTGTTTGTTTCTAACTTTACAAAGCAGTGGCTTGTAAAGTCATATATTTTGCCATGCTCATCAGGTCCTTAAACTTTATTTTTCTTCGAAATTGTTTAGTATATGTGTTGTAGGGAAAAGCGAAAAGCAAAAGTCCATTTATCCATGTGTCATTACCAAGCAACAAAATTCATGTTGACTATTCTTTCTCTTATCTGACTTTCAATTCTTCTGTACTGCTGAAATACTAAAACCATGATGAATTGATGCTTATACATCAATGAAGCAAAGATCATTCAATTTGATACATCCATGTTTTGTCCTTTATATTTTATTTCAGTTCTGCTGATATTTTTTTTTTTTTTACATAATTTGTCAGGTAATCCCTCAGGATGTTGTTCAGTCACTGTTTATGGCTTGCAAATCTGGTGATTTTGATGTGGCAGACAAAGAAGTTAGTAATATAATTGCAGAGGGATATCCAGTTTCACAGATGCTTTGCCAGGTAACCATTTTATTACGCCATCTAATTCACTTTGATATCACCTTTTTATTATTAATCTATAGCTGCTACTGATTCAATTTCAATTTCAGTTGTTAGAGTTGATTGTTAATGCAGATGATATATCAGATGAACAAAAGGCAAGAATTTGCAAGAAACTGGGTGAAGCAGATAAGGTTAGTGCAGATCCTGGCATTATTTGTCCCATGTTATCTTAGCCCTCTTGTACGCAACATGTAGCTCCTCTGCTGTCCTTGTGTTAGACATCTAACCTCAAGAAACTAGGGTCTGATGTCTACACCAATCAGCTACCCTTGTAAACATGATTCTCACAACACTGTTATGGCTATATGGGAAATGTGGCTCAAAACCATCGTGAACCTTTATATGTTTCCTTTAAATTATTATACTTTTGTTTTATGATGATCATTATTAGTCATTGTCATCGCATATCTGAGTAATAGTGAAATAGCAACGATCTGATGCTTCATATTGAAATAAATGATAATATTTATTTTTAAGTAATGATTATGATAGATGCAGTTTAGAGATATTAAATCAAAAGTAACATTGAATCCTGCAATAGCGGTTGCATTAGATAATAGCTGTTTATGCAGCTATGGCGCTCATAATGTACATATGAGGTCTGTTGTATGAAGGCCATTATATATTTCTCTAAAACTATTAATACTTGGGACATTCTAGTATGCATATAAGTGATATATATATATATATATTTTAATGAGATCTTGTTCTGGACTTCTGCAGTGCCTGATTGATGGAGCAGATGAGTACTTGCAACTAATGGATGTGGCCTCTCACACTATGCGAGCTCTTTGCAACATGCCAGAGGAATTGCGTTTTGATTAATTAGGTTTTGGTAACAAAATGTAAAATTACCAAACTCCAGGGAGCTGGGACTACTTGAATCACTCAAATGCTTGTAGTATTAGAGCTTTAATGTTTTCAAAGCCCTTAATTTATTTGCAAAGTTTTCTGGCAGCAGAAATCTGAACACTCAGGTTTGCTGCTCACGTTCTTATGTTCCATTTCTTTAAGCTGTACACTTGCTATTTCTAGATAAATCTTTTGTCTGCATTCCAGCAGCTTCCTTGAAATCTTCTAGCAATCTTGAGATTTACTGGTTTTTCTGATATCTCAGCCTATGCATCATGTCTAACTGAGCATTTGTTTGGCTGGTATCTGGACAAGGCTTCTGTCTATGAATAGCCTATATGTGGCTGAGCATTGATACATGGCCTATGAATGTCATATGAATTGCATGACTACTAGAGCAGGCAACGTTTATTGCCCTTGGGTTTCAACAAAGGTTTTTAGGTTCTCCTTCTTGAGGGGTTACGGGTACCAGGAAGCACTGGATTATCAGTTTATCTATGTCAAAATGGGGGGGATCACCAATTATTATCAGGATTAATGTGAACAGTAAAATGTATGGTCTAGGTTTTGGTCTCTCAGATGTTCTTAAAAAGCCACTCTCTTGAAGCAAACGCAAACTGCTCTTTGAATTAATTACCCTACTATTGTTTTTTGTTTCCGTTTAATTAGGGTACTTTGGTTTGTGGTTGTTGTAGGGATTTTGTGATGTTTATGATTCTCTTATCGTGAAGAGTTTCTGATTTTTGCAGTACCATGCTTATCAGATGGGATGCCATGAAGATAACTAATGCAAGTAGTTAATGAAAATTATGCACATTTGGATGTTCATGTTTATTCTGATGAGCTGTTTTAAGTGAGGATGAAGCGACAAAATCTTTGAGACTTGTGTTTGATCTTAGGGGGTGTTTGGTTGGGAGAAGTGGGGGTCTGAAATCGAAATCGGAATCGGTGACTGTCATTCCAACCGTTTGATTTGAAGAAGTCCCATTCTGATTCAGATTTTAGGATGGAATAGAAATTACTCAGTCTATATAGAACTCAATCCCTATTCTCCTCTATGAATTCAAATTTGGATTCAAATTTGGATTCCAATTTCGATTTCGGTCACGAACTAAATGCTTCGAAGGATTTGAATTTGATCATTTCGATTTCAATTCCAAACTATTTCGATTCCTATTTTTATTCCGATTTTGGTTACAAACCAAACATCTCCTTGTATTCTTTGCGTATGCATGTACCTATTTTACAAAGCTATTGTACGTGATTTATTTTTTCAGGTACTTGTATAACGCAAAGATGGACAAGTACTCGTTCCTGGTGCTCATTTCTTTAATGTTAACAGTCAATGTGAATTTGAAGCTTAACATGAGTTACATTCATTCTGTTGAAAATATTAGTAGAAAAAAACTTATTTAGCTTTTGACTAGTGCTCTGTTCGGATTCATGCGTTCTTTATCTGAGGATAATCTCACACTGCGGTGGAAACTTCACTGAAATTAATTGGGAGCTGATGCTGGAAGAGGAGATACATGGGAGTGGAGAAGGTTACTTCTAGATTTTTTGGAGATAAGAGATTCCAATAAAATCTTGATTTATCTTATCGCCAAAAGGCTGAGCGAGAGTTTCTGTAATTAGAAAATCTTTCTACCCAATGGCTCTTTTTCTCTCTTTGTGGCTAACCTCTTCCCCGACTTCATCTCATATTGGCGTATTTGTTGGATATCTGATAAGGGCATCCAAAGAGGTCCGAAATATACAACCAGAAGTTCTTGCTGCTTTGCTCATTTTACTTGTTATAAATCTTTGATACGTGGTATGGTGTGACGCATTAGAACTATTAGAACTAGTCTAATAGAGCCAGTGAGCAGACACCTCAAGGTCGTCCCATGTCTATGATAACTTTCTGAAAGGTGACGAAAGTGAAGGTGATCTCCTGGTTGACATGGAATGATTCTGAGTTGGAAAGATCCTCTTGATGTCATGCTTTTCTTCTCATCCTTGTGTTGGAGTGATGGAATTGGAATGCAGCCATGTGAACCGACAACAACCTCTCGGGGGAGGAAAAATTATCTCCTGCAGTGCATGCACTAGCATGGCAATGCATGCCACCAATCACTGAGGCGCATCGTTGGTTCTATTTATCATGCACTCGTCTCTTGGTGGCATGCATGGCGATGTAATACATGCAACGTAGAGAATAATTTCTTGAGAGCCTGAATTTTAGACGAAGGACATGGTGACCACCTTATTTGGATGGCAAATCTGATGCAGAGTGAAAGAAAATGTGGGAGATTGCTAAGGGTGCCTTTGGTTATACTTTTTGATTTTAAAAAAAAAAAATATATATATATATATATATATATATATT
>NC_026001.2:7771771-7791180 GCF_000442705.2 Elaeis guineensis
CATGGCAGATTCGCGCTTCAAATGGCGTAAGAGGAAGCGATGCAGTAATCCCAAGCGCCTGAAGCCCCACGACAACGGCGAGGACGACGACGACGACGACGAAGACGAGGCCGCTACAAGGGAGGTGGCAGAAGAGGATGAAGACCATGACTCCCAGGCCAACAATCCGTCCTCCGACCCCGTCCTCGACCTCCGTGAGGCCGAAGTTCTCCCCGACACCGGCCAACGCATCTCTGACTTCCCCGCCGTCCTCCGCCGGTTCGTCAATCGCCCCCACTCCTCCGTCCTCGACCTCGTCGCCGCCGAGCTCTCCCTCTCCTCCTCCTTCTCTGCTTCCGCCGGCTCGAGGCCTTGGGCCGCTCCCCTTCTTGAAAACATCTCCCACGGCCAGCTCCAGGCTCTCTCCACTGTCCTCCCGGACAACCCCTCATTGCTCCAGCCGCCCGATCTCGACAAGCCCTCGGCCTATGTCTGCACTCCACTGCCACACATGGAAGGGAAGGGCGTCGTGAAGTGGCTTGGGAGGGAGCAACACATGGTCCTCCCCATGCATGCTGGTCGGTGCCTCCTCTTTGCTCATTCTTTCTTCTTTCATTCAAAATATTTGATTGCATGCTTCAAGTTGATTTCTTGGGGGTGTACAGACTGGTTCTCGCCAATGACGGTGCACCGGCTGGAGAGGCAAGTGGTACCGCACTTCTTCTCGGGGAAGTCGAGCGACCACACGCCAGAGAGGTACATGACGCTACGGAACAAGATAGTGTTCAAGTACTGGGAGAATCCTGGAAAGAGGCTATCTTTTGTTGATTGCCAGAGGCTTGTTGCCAACAAAGAGCTTTACGATCTGAGCCGGATTGTGCGGTTCCTGGATCATTCCGGAATCATTAATTACCTCGCCACCTCGTCAATGCATCGCGGGCTCAGAATGGCTGGTTCTCTTCTAAATGAGGAAAGTACCGGGGAGCTTCAGCTAAAGACTGGACCTCTGAGATCCATTGACAGTCTGGTGTTGTTTGATAGGCCAAAGTGTAGTCTTAGGGTGGAGGATTTCGCTTTGCTGTCATCTTCGTCTTCTTCTGCATCACTGGATTCTGATTCTGGACTTTCTGATTTGGACAATAGAATCCGGGTGCGGCTATGGGAACATGCATGCAATTACTGCTCTCGGCCTCTGCCCAATTTGCACTATCAGTCACAGAAGGAGGTCTGATTTACTCCACAGTTCAAAGCTGTACTGCAGGGCATTATGCTTATATAATCCTCTTTCTAAATTTTAATTTATTTCTTGATTTTCTGACCACATATTTTACATAAAATACTGATGACCAGGTTAGATGCTCAGGGGAAAAAAAAAAGATCCTGAATATGACAGCATCACACTTGATAATGCTCTTTTGCCCATGGGCGATATTTTTTCAATTAGTATCTAATGCTACACTCAGTTTGAATATATAGATCATCTCCTTCCCCACCCAACTTCTATTTTTAAGTAACAATAATGTAGGAATAGTGTATGCCTTATCCCATTATGTTGGAGCTGCATTTATCATCTGAACCATTGTTACCTGGACACCTTAGAAGTTTTTTGCCATGTCCAGTCACTTGGACACTCCACATCCAAATACTACATGACACTTCTTGAAGCTTCAAGTCAATGAATCGAGATGATATCATGGTTTCATAACAATTTTTCGCACCTATACCTGGAAGTTTTCAAATCTAATGTAATATTTAGCACATGATTTATGAATTCCATGAAGTTGTAATGCAATTGATCCAACAAATTATATATTATATGCATATATTTAAACATATTTAAGTACACATCTATGTAATATCAATGTGTCCCCGTGTCTGATCCTTTGAAAGATTCCATATCCGACAGTTCTGGACACATGGATACTTGACACCCATGACATTGGTCCAGGTGACATTGATCCTAACCATTTCCAGATCATTTCTTATTACCTTTTGATTCTTCTTTGGTCCTCATATTGCCAGTGAATGTGTTTACACCAAGTCAGTATCTTATGCACGTTTAACTGTCCTTCCAATCGTTACTAGACATCTGCCTTACATTTCTTATCTATATGTTGCTTGTTATTATTGACCATGCTCCCAACATGACGTTATGATCAATGAAAACAATGGTGTTGGTGGGATTGCTCACCAGGTACCTCAATCTGAAGTATATGGTCTTTGAAGCTTACTTGGAAGGCTCAAGATGAACTTGGATGCCGTGCCATAAGAGAAAGTTGGGAAAATGCATGGATTGCATTGGTTCCCTTATAAGGGTGGTAGCTTGATATACACTCTTTGAAATATGATGCTCACATAGAAAGCTCAAGATGGGCTTTTATATACGTAACAGTTTGGGAAAAAGCGTGGAGTGGGTTAATTCACGTATAAGGGCGGTAGCTGGACATATTGCATATGATTGTTGTAAGTAACCATGGTGTAGAGGATTTACTAGGACGCAAGTATATGTAACTAAATTGATCTGTTTAGATATATCTAGATTCAATACTTTTTAGCAAAGTTTATCATTTCAGTATTGGATCCCATGCCGGTACCATCCTGTTACCATGTTGATATGCGGTTTGGTACAGTAGAAGATAGCGCTCTGAGTGTCGATATGCTACAAGACACCATACTGGTTTGGTACCGGTATGGTATAGTATGCGGTTCAGTATCGGACTGTATGGGGTAGTATGGCAAACCATGTTGCAGTGATAGTTTTTGGGTTGTTTGTCTAGGATTTTTCTGGTGTTGTACTTAGACTTATATTTATCTGCTATTAGGTGGCTGGTCATGTCTATCAATAGAGAGATATAGTGGCAGATTTATTTCCTGTATATGAGTCCAAAAAAGGACTCAAATTGACCCTTAAAGATGGGGCCAGATATAGCTATTTATTAGGTGGTCATTTTGGTTGTTTGGGATTTATTTTCTCTAAATTAAAGAGTTAGGATGGTATTGGGAATCTTGAAGAAATTGTATGGATTTTTTATTTGAGGAAAAAGGGTAGGCTGCGGGTCCCTCTTTTTCAAAAAAATATTCTCCTCTTGCTTGTTCTCTTTGTTCCTACTCTACTTCATTTTTCATTTTCTTTCTCCTTCCTTGAGTTCCATACAGCCATACGCTAGATTTTCTGTTACCTGAACTAAGAGTCAGATCTGTAGTGAACTGATGCACCGATTTTTTTTTAAAAAAATATTTTTAATCAGGAAGAACGTTAGCAGGTGCAAGACTGAATTTACATTACTTGCTGAATAGGTGGCTGCAAACTTGAAATAATTCAGATCAGAACTCAGATCTGAGTTGGAGTGAAAAGCTGGATTAGTCATGTTTATGCTCCAAGTTTCTGATAGGCTGCATCACCCTTAGGCAGTCTGCTGTAGAAATGCTTTTTAACTTCATCTTTTGATAAAAGAATTGAAGAATCAAAAGGTAGGGAAAGAGAAGGAATAGATGGAAGAAAGAAGGTGCAGATGTCTGGTTATCAGATCTAACCAAACACCCTTCTCCCTATTTACAGAATTAGGGCATGCTCTAGCAGCTGGTGCAAACTTGGCATCAATTTGTATACAGGTGGTTCTGCATTGATGACCGTTCATAATGACCTGCTCAATCCTTTCATGAAGGCTTGTTGACTTAGAAATTTCCTCCATGTCCAATCACGTTTTGATGGTATTGGTTTGGAGGATGATGATGGTGATGATACGTGCTTTCAGCACCTACGTCTGTGTAACTATGTTGGGAACAGCAAAATTAACTACACTTTAGTGTAAAATGGGGTTGTTGACTGTCAAGGAATCACAATTTTCTTAGAAAAATGCTCCTCAGAGATTGGAACTCCTGTGATGTTACATTTATTGGTCCTATAAATATTTGTATTCAAGAAAGATAGCCGCCAAAAAGATTCCTGGATTTATGCTTTGATATCTGAACTCTGCAAATGCCTAACTAGTTTTATAGACGATAGTTTTGATGGACTTGTATCAGAAAAAGAATGGTTTGCCATGAAAATCTGAAGTTTCTTGTGCTTGTGATTACGCCATCTTCTAATCAGCAAAAAGATAATGCCAGCTTCTTGTTTTTAGTGCCTACCAGGTTTTATGATGTGATTCATGGTAACTTGTATGCAATCTCGTATTAAAATGGTCCATTAAATTCTTGAAGCATCATACTACTACATGTTTTGCAACCTGGCCTAATTACATAATTTTCATAATATTAGCTTCTTTTCTTGACATATTTTGGAGAATTTAACGGGCAATGCTAGATACCTCCATTGTGATGTAAAATGGGTATATTCATGCATCATCGTGGTCATCAAATTTATGATACTTCATGAGTAGTCTTCGTTTTTTATTGTAATTCAACAGGCTGATGTAATGCTTTGCTCAGACTGCTTCCATGATGCAAAATTTGTTACTGGTCACTCAAGTTTAGATTTTCTGAGAGTGGACTCCAAGAAAGATACACCTGATCTTGATGGGGATAGCTGGACTGATCAGGAGACGTTGCTGCTGCTAGAGGCCTTGGAGAAATATCATGATAACTGGAACGAAATTGCAGAGCATGTGGGCACCAAGTCAAAAGCACAATGTATTCTTCACTTTGTTTGTCTTCCAATGGAGCATGGTCTACTAGAAAATATTGAGCTATCACACATGTCTGTTGAATCTGATTCTTTGAAAGGGCATGAGCCTGGATTGCCACATGAGACTGGATTGCCATGTTCAGATTCTATTTGTGATACCACAGGTAATTCTACACAGTCCATTGGCCCTTCAATAAGTTCAGCATTTGTTTTTCTGTGCTGCTTTTTTATATTGTTGTTCTTTAATTTTCCTGTTCTGAGTGTTTTCTTATTCATTCGCCTTCAAGAATTAAATTCAGGCGACCAGATTCCGTTTGCTGATTCTGCAAATCCAGTTATGTCGCTGGTAAGTAGCTACGTGAATCTGCATGGATTTACTTCTTTCACATGAAGCTAAGACACAAATCTGACTAGTATGCTTGATTTAATTGCCTTTGCTTTGGTTCATGGTGATAACAGGTTTATAGTTAAATCTCTTTTGCCTATCTTGAAAACACAAATTTGTTCGGAATATGATTGCTGCTTTAAATTCTGATAGTGCACTGGATGTTCATGAGGCAATGGAAGTGTAATGTGCATTTAGTCTAGATTGATGGTTATATTCTTCCATAATCCACACCATACAGGCAAAGCTACACACATATATATGCATGGACAATGGATGCATCCATGCAGCAATATCCACATCTTAAAATAACATGTGTTTCCCTGCAACACAGACCGTGCCAATAATCTCATAGCCTTAAATAACAAAAAAAAATAAAAAAAAAGAAGCAATCCTGTCAAAAGCATCTAAAATCAAGAAATCAAAGAAACTCTGTATTGCTTCTTAACCTGCTCTCCTTATACAACTCTAAATGATGACATATCACCCTAATGTTTAATCAATAGGAGTTAATTATACCGGTCATGGTTTTTAGGTATGTAACAAGATGTAACATATCCACCTGAAGCAAAAAATCTACACAGACCAATAAGTGCTGGGATTTGTTGTACAGTGTAATTTGAATTAAATGAGATATCCAAAAATGTTGGAAAAAAAGCAGATTATGAATGCTCTGTTTTTTTTTTTTTTTAAGATTTTAAAAATGATAATGAACATTGTAGCTTGATACAATCTTGAGATATATCAGTTATCATCCTTGGCAACAAGTGTATTTTGGATGGTTTTGCTGGTACCAATGTCGCATGTCTTAACCCAATGCTCTTCAGGTTTTCCAGTGATGTAGAACCAAATATGTTGATTTTCTGTTAGAGAGGTTCCTGTAATATAAACAATAATTTTATTGAAGGTTAAGTGTGGCTGATTCGCTGTGCACTAGGTTGGAGTTGTATGGGCACAGGGTAGGGATGGCTATGGGTAGGATTTGGGTCGGGTATTGTACTACCCATCCCCAAACCCGAACTTAATACCCTATACCCAAACTCTACCCAATATCCGATCGGATAAGAAAAGAGATATCCATCCCCTTACCCAATAGGTTCAGAGATACCCACGGATAACCCATTTTCCTATTCCTAACCCATATCCGCCCCATACCTATCCCATATCCAAAAAAAATAAACAACCAAAATAATTTTGTGCATATTATCAATCAAAACAAAATTATCAATTCAACATACAACATAATTTATAAGTCCAGATTTATAGAAATCAAACATAGAAATAGAATTACAATTCAACATAAAACATATAAATAACCAAAATAATTTTATGCATATTATCAACCAAAACAAATTACCAAAACAAAATTATAAATATATATATTCAGGTATGGGTTCCGGTATTACCCATACCCGTAGGTTCGAGTCGGATTCGGATTCGAATTTGGGTAGAAAACAGCACTACCATGCCCTACCCATACCTGTGCTATAGTTTTCAGGTTTTACCTAAATTCGAATCCAAACCCGATCAAATCCTATTTTTCGGGTTTGACTGGATTTGGGTAGAGTGCATACCCATCGGGTCGGGTCGATTTTGCTATCCCTAGCACAGGGACCAGTAAGTGCAACACAATGTCTTTTACTAAATACTCTCTCACAGTCTGCATTTTTGGGATTCTGTGCTGCTTAATATCTTTAACTAATCCTGTCGGGTTGGTTCTAGTAGCTTTTCTCGTGGTTAGAAACTTTGGGCGAGTAAGAATTCATAACACATCTCAAATAGTTCAGAACGAGATTTGCATATTGCTCAATTGATCTCCAAGGATCATGGTTATGGTTATGCTTATAGTTCTTTTGGCATTTTACTGAAGTATGAGGTCCTTGTGTCATTTAATTATTTTGCTGTCTAACTGTCTGGAGAAGTTTCTAGGTTGCATTTTTGACCTCGGCAATTGGACCAAGAGTTGCTGCAGCCTGTGCTAGTGCAGCATTATCTGTCTTGACTAAAGAGGCCACAGGTTAGAATATTGAGCTTGTACTAGTGATTGGATAAGTACATGATGAACAACTATTTCCATATAATGTTTCTTTGCAACGGCATTCATGTTTAACTTGCTGACACTTGGGCTTAAGAATTACCTCGGTTGCAAAGTCTTGCCAATGCCATGTTTTGTGTATGGACCTAACTTTATTTGATGATTTCTGTAATACAAACTTCCATCCACTTGAGTTGCAAACAAATAATATCAGACTTTTGCTTCACGTTTGAAGGTTGAGTTCTGAGAGCATGCATTCTGAACTTGGTGCTCATGGAGCACATGCAAACTTTGGCCGCCAAAAGGGTAAATTATTTTATTCCTTTTCTGTTTATTCATTTTCACACTATATTGTTTTTCTTAAACATTCCATTTATCAATCCAGATGAATCTCCTGAAGATCCGGTGCCATATGCTAAAAAAAAGGCTCCTTCTCCTTTTTCTTCTGAACGTGTAAAACTAGCTGCCAAGGGTGGTCTGTCTGCAGCAGCAGTGAAGGCAAAACTATTTGGGGATCAAGAAGAGCGTGAAATTCAGAGACTGGCTGCCATTATCATAAATCACCAGGTCTGTGTTCAAGCTAATTTGTTGTTACCATGTGGTGTGCTATCTTTGGCTATTATAGTGTCATTTATTAAATTTCTTTGGGATATATCCTAGGGTTTATTACAGCTAATATCTGTCAGAGATGAACTGAAGTCTTAGGAGATACTTTAAACTACTATGTTGAAAGAAGATGTGGCTGGAAACTGACCTAATAATTTTCTACTTGCAATTGATTGATGACAACTGATTTTCTTTTCTCCACCCTCAAAAGAACTGCATCTTTTTCTTGGTGTTCCTGATGGAGTTCTTAGGGGATTTTATTTTGTTATTAGATTCTTGCCTTCTTGGCCATTCAAGCCCCTAACCCTACTTCTAGATCTGCATCATAAATGATGGTATTTGATAGATCCACTTGGAAAGGCTAACATGAATAGACTATTTTAAATGTAACTGACATAGGTTGATATCAAGGTTAATATAGAGATTAATAAAGAACCTCTGACCTGTCATCCTATGTTCTAGAATCTCCTCATCGTCACCTTCATTCCCAATTAGAATACCATCATCAGATTTGCAATTAGGAATAGCGTTTGATTCAACCATCTCCTCATCAGATCAAGGCATACCCCGCCATAGCCCTGGTTGCTCAGCACGACTGACTTCCACCAGTTTTCACTTATTCTCTGTGGCCTTTCTGGTTTCTTCTGAGTACCAGTGTTTCATCACAGCTCCCACCCCACCTTCTTCCATAGTTTAATTTGTAATTGTTAGTCTCCCGGATCATTGTAGATTTGATCACCAGTTTTTATTTAATGCATGTAGAAGTTCTGCCATAGGATTGGTCATGTTTGGATGAGTCCAGGTTTTTGGTGTTGCCATTATATCTTTATGCAGTTAAAGAGGTTGGAGTGGAAGCTGAAACAGTTCGCAGAGGTGGAAACCATTCTGCTGAAGGAATGTGAACAGGTGGAGAGGGCAAGACAGAGGCTTTTGATGGAGCGTGTTCGGATGATGTCAACCCAGTTTGCACAAGCAGGAACTACTCTACCAGCTGCAGCTGCTGCTGGTATGAATACGACCGCAGCACAACCAACCATACCAGCCTCAGCTGGGCAGGCAAACGTCTCATCAGAATTTGGCAAGAATCTGCCCGGGCATCCTCAGATGTCCTTTATGCAACGACCACAGCCATCTGGTTTTGGACTCCGCTCGACTCTCCCAGCAATCCTCCCATCTCCTTCTGCATCCTCTCCAAATGTTATGTTCAGTTCTGGTATGCCAAACACTTCAAATCATCATTTGTTGAGATCCTCATCAGGAAATAATTCAAATATCGGTTAAAACAGGTGGTTTTGGGATGGGGGTTCCAATACTGAGCTGTACGGATTACGTTAGAGCCTTTGCATAGTGAAGTTGTATCATTTCTTGCTGTAATTTTCGAAATATTACAGGTTTTAGTCTTTGTTCTTTTCCTCTCCCTTGGAACATGCAATATCTAAGAGTTCGAGCCAGGCCTTGATTCTGCAATCATGTTTTCCTCCCAGAAGGAGGCATGACACCACTTGTCTTTGGGGGGAAAAAATCCAAGTCGTGCTCTCTTGGGAAAAAGGGAGCGCTATGAATCAGAGGCTATTTGGCAGTAGGACGAAAAGATCTACAAGTTAAAAATGTGGCCAATCTGGTCAAGCTGGCTGAATTCGTTCATTGATCCAGGCATGAACGCTTCGCTGCACCGCTCCCCTTCCTGCTCCGCAGCACCGTTTTAAAAATCAATAGCCGGCTTATACAGAGCCGGAAGAAGATTATCCTGCAATATTTTGCAGTATACACTGGATATCTGAGCTATGCATTCTGCAGCTGAATGCAGCCACAGCAAGCACATAAATCTGCTGGCAGAACTTTTTGCAGTGGATAGAGGTGAGAACAAGTAGAGCTGCTTGATTCAACTCAAGTTCATCATTATTGAGTTCAAATAAAATGAATAATTTTTCAAATCAAACTCGAATAACTCAAGAAGCTATTAAAATTTATATATATTTTAATAATATTATTATATATATATATATATATTATATTAATAGGTCAAAATTTGAATGTGGGTTTGAGTATAATTAAATTAATATTTTAATTAAATCGATCTCAAGTATTTTTTTTTCTTCTTTCTCAATTGAGCTGAACTCGAATTTGAATTATTAAGATCCAATCAATTTCTAGTCAAATTTCAAATCTAAATATTTTGAATCGAGTTAAATTCAAGTTTCTAGATATCTAATTAAGCTCGGTTGCATCCCTAACATTGGATTGAGCAAGGAGCTTATCTCTGCCAATGTATACCTATTACTTCATGTCCAAACCCTCAGATGCACCGTAATACAATTTTTTTGTCGCAGTTTCAGAATTTCAATATATTTTTCATTTTTGAAAAAGTTGAGAAGAGGGAGAACAACAAAGTAGTCCGCAATCTTTCTCATAGCAGAAACAAATCACTAGATTAAATGAATCAGTAATGGTTTCCAGCTTACAGAATACAGTGAGCAAGGAAAAAGGAAGAGGTATCTGAGGAATAATGATTCTGAAACTTTCAGCAGCTACATATGACAATACGATCCTCCATTGAATCAGGTATCATTGCATGCCGTAATAAGGAAAGTTTCTGCCAGGGGCCATGATTACAAGTTATCAGCACATCTGGGTCCTTCTGCCACAACATTTTAATGAAATCTGCCATGTCATAACTTCGCAAGCTATGCCAGATCATGAGGAAAACTCTTCTACCCTCCCAAGAAAGGGTCATCCATTCACACACAGATCTCATGGTTTACAAAAACTAATGACCCATGTATGTCAAACCAACCAGCTAGAAATTAAATAATTGCAAGCGGATGACCCTACATGCATGTTTATCCAACCTGAGAGGATATGTCTGTAGCCACTTTGTTTTTCTTGTGTTTTCTCTTAGCAGACCTTGGCTGGCTGCTGACAGTAACATCTGATGGCCTGAGGGCCTTCTGTGATGATAGTTCACCTATGAAGAGCACATTTTGTGCCCAACCAGCATATTTCCCAAATCTGGCCACAAATGCCTCAGCCACACGATTGCTAAGCTTCGGCGTGAGGCTCATGCCTGCAAGCTCTGGCATGAGATATTGCACTGCAATCTAAACATATGCAGCAATAGTAAGGCAATAGCAAGCATTCCCAATGTCAGGCTGCAAACCACTTATACAAGTGCATCACTCCATGACTGCCATGGAGCTAACAACATAAATTTAGTTTTCAATGGATGCAATGCATGCTTTAATTAACCGAAAACAAGGCTGCAACACACTAAAAGCTATTTTCAAGCCAAGCAGACCATATACTGGCAGATACCATATAATTCGAGAACTCAGCAAAATTTATGAAGACAAAAGACATGCATGTTAGACAGTGCCAGTTGTACACTAGCAAAGCAACAATAATTTCTTTATATATGTATAGACAAGCTACTGCGATAACAGGTCTGATGTATCACATGGAACCTGAGAAAACCTGAATGCATGAGCCGCTTAAAGACAACAGGCTTTAAAATACTTTTAGGAATCTGATTTCATTTGTATTTTTTTCCATGGCAAAAGAACTAAGACACCCAAGTATTTTTGAAATTAGAATGCACATGGGGAATCTAACTATCTGTTTCATTCTTAGAATAAAAGAACTGCATTGATATCTTGGTTCACCACAGCCCGTGTTAATTTGGATTCAAACATTATATACACCAATATTTCCAAAATTTACATACATAACAGTTAATAAGAAACTCAATTTATCGGTCATATTTATTATAAGATCAATCAAGATTACTTTGTGATCGAATCCCTATAGCACAAGACTCATAGGACCAATCATCAGTCATTTAAAATGAGATGCATATTTCTGCATACAAGCCTGCAAATGCACGTGCTGTCCATTAACTGCACTGCATTATCTATTTGTGGTTGCTATAGATGGTCGTACCGCATTGTGGACCAAAAATCCACTTAGCATTTTGTGGCACACATACAGCATGCTTACTGCTATATTCTAGAACCACATATATAGCAACTCTTATGCAAGCCTATGCTGGTGAAGCAGGTTTAAGATAGTAGTTAGATCTGATGCAGGTTTCAGATGGGCATGACATAGGTCTTAACAATGTCAAAATGCTATCATGTTATAATTGTTATTAGATATTAGGTACTTAGCAGTAAGCACTAATTCTTAGTTGTTAGTGTTAGTAATATTATTGTTTATCCATCCAGAGAATATTACTATAATTATTATTCTCATTATTGCATAAAATATATTATATTTTTAAAAAATAGTAACTGTATATGCACCATGCAGTCTCTTGATTGCCTGCATAATACAATAGCCTTTTAAAACACTGCCAATCATCTAGTTTATGCCATGCTGAGCTGAGAACTGAACTAAATGCGGAGGTTCAGCACCTATTCCAGATCAAAGAGATTTAGTGGTGGAACATAGGTTGTGTATATTCAAGATTTTACTTTTGAGGTGTTTAATCGAAAATGTGAAGGCAGAGAACCCTTACCTGCCACACATGAGTATCAACAGGAATGGCATGGTGCTGATCAAGGGAAAAAAGTGCAATACAGGCAGCAACCTTTGGTCCAACTCCAGGCAAAGTACAAAGGGCATCAATTACCTCATGAAGCTCCAAGCCACGAAGAGAAGCAAGCCATTCAGTGCCTCCACCAGGCTTCGCCTGCAAAGCCTTGACTGTACCAACTATGTACTTTGCCCTGCTCTAACAAGAATTAAGCCATCAACTAGTACAAAAAATAGTAAAAAAGGATTAAGAAACATACATACAAATGGCAATTTGACCTGAAGCAGAAAAACTAATGAAGTCTGTAAAAGTAATGGAATTATCTTTAGATTGGACCAACTCCAAGTAATGATAGTTTGATAGTTTGCTTTCAATGATTCACCCTAATGTGCATAACAGCCCCTCAACATTCCCTCATTAGAATACTAATAGCTGAGGTAAGATCAGCTTATCAATGCAGAGCCTGACAAAACAAATATTTACAAAAAACATTAAAAATCAAGAATGCTTGAAATTCTCATTTTAACAGAATAACAAAAGTCTACCATTGCTTCCCATCCTATGAGTTGGAGTGTCCACAAACCATAATTTTTCAACATTCATTCACAAGATTTCCATTAACAAGACATTTCTCTGGTTCTCGATGTCAGATTCAACTTGATGAAAAAGGTGGAACGCTTGCTATATGTATGAACAAAAGAATTCCATGATGGACATAAAATTCAAGCAAAGACAGCTGGATCTTATTTTAGATAATTTCCAGAGAGGCTGATATTCCTAAGAGGAGAAGAAAACAATTGCCATGTGATATTTGGAGGCTTACATGTGTGAAAATATAATTTAAAGCATGGGTTTCATCTAACTATATTGGAAACTGCCAGCCAGGATACTTTGGCTCCACCAATGTTAAACCAGCAGACATTACCTAAGGGCATTCTGGTAACTGTGATATCCTATAATATGAAAACTGTAGATAGATTAATCCTCCTTTTTCCTTGCGGTAGCATTTATTTTTCAGGATAGTATTTGAAGAGATAGATACTCATACTTAGTTCCTTTTTTTTAGCCCAATTTTGTGAGAAGCACCTATGCAAGTCTACCCTCTTCTTCAGTAAAACACTCCTCTCAAGTCTCTCCAGATAGCTAATGAGAGAAGTAAGTGAAAGTGTACAAAAACAGGAAAGAAAACCTTAAGTGAAAAGTTTTAGGAGAACAAGAAAAGAAAGCATACTTCACCCCACAATAGCACCTGATAGACAGAATTCATCCGATTGGTGGAGACCAACAATGGAAAATTTCTCAAGATAGTTTTGACAAAGAATTATTTAGTTAGATATTAATTAATTATTGGTCAGAGACGAAACAACCATCAAATTCTCCTTGCATCCCGAGCCAGTCATATGTGGTTGCATGATTTGAGTAACAAGTTCTAACTTGCTTGGGAAGAAGAAGTGTTATATGGGAAATTTACAGGCATATATGGCATCCTGTTGTGTTTATGTTCCAGGCAGATGTGACAATAAGTAAAGTTTCCACTAGCAGCAAACTCAGTTTTATTAGGTGAAATCTGAACTTCATTAATGTATCAGATTATTCACCCTCCTATTGATAGAGTCAGCAACCATTCTATCATTGATCAGAATAAAATGGTTATTCCATACAATCTTTCCTCCATCCCAGAATAACATCTCTCTTCTTCCTAGCTAATAACTGTTTCTAATCATCTTAAATAAAATATGCAAAGTCACCAACCTCTCCAAAGCCAGCAACCAAGCA
Source organism: Elaeis guineensis (assembly GCF_000442705.2). NCBI lineage: Eukaryota > Viridiplantae > Streptophyta > Magnoliopsida > Arecales > Arecaceae > Elaeis > Elaeis guineensis. The sequence continues at coordinate 7,785,711 of NC_026001.2, forward strand.
AAGCGGAATTAGATCCACGAAACAGCCACCAACCAAGAACAATTTGATATCAACATTCCATATTTCTATTCAAAATGTTTTTCGCCCTTCAACTCTATGCACCCCACTTGGGATTCAATCATCATAACATTAATATTCTGAATTCCATGAGCTACCAAGAAAACAATGCAAATGCCCTTCCATCAATTTTCATCTGTTCATCAAATTTCTGAAACTAATGTGCTTTGTTTTTCTTCCGAAAACTATAAATTTGCAATTAATTACCGCAGTTAAGGATTAAAGTGAGGAAGTGAAAGAAAATAAACCTGTAACCAAAGCCAGCCTCGCGGAGCTCCTGTTCCGAGACGAGGGACAGCCTGTCGAGCGACGGGAACTCATGGAAGTCGAACCCACCGACAGTCCCGAGATACTCCCGAACGATGAAAGCACGCCGACCATCCTCTCGATCCTCCCAATGTTGTTATTTGAGGAGCAGAGGAACTGGAAGACGCACTCCACCGGGTCCTGCCGTAGGACGCGAGCGCCACCGCCGAACCGCCGGGCAAGCTCGGCAAAGCGGGTATCGGCCTGGGCGAAGCCTTCCCAGAGGTCAGCGAGAGAGACGCCGAGATTGAGGTAGTCCGCGAGGGCGGAGCGGGCGGCAGCGGAGGTGGAGGAGGGGCAGTGGAGAAGGAAGGCGACGTGGCCGGCGGGGTCGCCTTCGAGGTGCTTGAGGGAGAGGAGGTGGGACCCAACGACGCCGGTAAAGCAGTCGGCAGCGGTCCGCCGCCACCGGAAGGTCTGGCCAGTGGGAAGGGTGAGGAGGAGGGAGAACTCGGAGCGGGGGATGGGAAGGGTCTTCCATTCGCCGGCGGCTGCGGAAGGGAGGAGAGAGGGGGCGAGGGACCGCCGGGTTTTGGTCCGGAAGGCTGCGGGCTTAGGATTAGGGTTAGCGATCGGGTTTTTCTTTGGTGGTGTAGGCGGCGGAGGAGGAGAAGGAGTAGAGGCCGGCAGCGGCTGCCGAGGTTTTACCCGCCGCCGCTTGGTCATGGCTCCGGCGAGCGGGGTTCGGGCTCGGAAGAGGGAAAGAGAAGGGAAGAACGGCTGTGATGTCATCTATATTCACCCAACGGTCCAAGATACATCGCTTGACATTAGGGGCCTAACAGGCGGTAAAGTTACCGAGCTATGGATGAGAATTTTATTTTATTTTATTTTTTTTGGGGTATCCTGAACAGAAGTTTGCAATTTTAGACGCGCCGTTAGAGAAGTGATCCGGCAATCCATATGCAGAGTAGTACAAACATAACCGGGCACTAACATACAGTGGGGGAACTTAAGGCCAAGTCATTTAGATCCTTATTCTATTTGGGTGGTGTGGTATCATTATGCTTACTTCATGCTCTGATTAAATGGAGACTGACAGTTTGCCAATTTCCTCTAGCCCATTTAGAGTAGAGCAAATTTTTTCTAGGCACAAGCAACATGGTGAATAATGGATTCCTTGGAATTCTACACTGGTGTTATTTTTATGATGAATGCTTGATAGTGCACATGCCTTAGCCATCCCAACAAATTAGACCACTGTTGATGAGTGTTTGTGAACAAAATCTCAAATTTCATCAAGTAATTGGAGCCTGATTATGAAATGCTTATGGTCTAGATAAATTTCTGTTTTTCTAAGCACTTGTTTGATTTTTTTAAGCACTTGTTCAAAGGCCATTGACTGTTCTTCAAAAGATTCATTTGTCTTCGTTGCTATTCATTTTTGTCTCTCTTAGGCCATCTTGTATTGTGGATATATCAATTTGAAAGCTTACACAAAATAATTTCTCCTTCTATAAGTTTCTTAATTGTGGTGGTCTTAAATGTCCCTTCTTAAAATTTTTTAAAAAGTGCGAACGCATGAAAAAGTAAAAGTTTTCTTATGGTTGGTAACGAGAAATAAGCTGCATACATGGGAATTCCTTGCAAGAAAAGATTTGAATATCAGCTTTAGGTATATACTATATGGCTCGAGTTTGGAGTTGGGCACCCACTTATTGTTTAGATGTTCTCTTACAAGAAGTTTGTAGACAACTATAAAATTGCAACTGAATTTAAGAAATAAATCTTCTTCGTTCCTTGACATGTGGACTACTCGAAGAAGAAAAATAAGAATAAACTTGAGAGCAAAGTAGGTGATCTATTATTAGCTACGGTATGTTGGAAAGTTTGGAGGAAAAAGAATAATCGGGTATTTTTGAGGAGAAAGGCTCTGTTTTCTCTGTTTTGCAAAACATTCTTCAAAATTTTTATGACTAGAAATATCTCTATTCTTTGAAGAATGAAGACAACCATAGGAGATTCTTGATGAAGCTAGAATCTTTAGCTACAATTACAATAAATTATAGATAATCTTCTCTTTATTTTTTTTTTCTTCTTTCTATATTTAATGTAGTTGCTATATTTTGCTTCTCTTAGAATTGTGACTTCGATTTTTTTACCAGCAATAAAAAGGGATAGCATCCTGCTATCTCCAGTTTCTGTCAAAAAAAAAAAAAAAAGATAAGCCCAAGCTTTTTGCCTGTCTGGTGTGCTTGTTTCAAATGCTTATCATGTATAGTGTTGATGGTAGAGGAAAAAAAATAAAATAAATGTATTGTAAGATACCTCCATTTTTTCTTTTTTTTTTTTTTTTGAAAAAAGATCCACCAAGTGGCACACTTCCTAAGGAACTTGCTGCAAACTTCTAACTGAAGATGGTTTCTTCACATGCACATTAGATTAGCTCTCCAGCTCCTTTCCTGCACAGCAAGAACTCGAAAGTTGGGGGAAATAGGACTTGTACACAACAAATGAATTTCTCTGAGTACTCTGAGACCATCCACAATATATGATCTCAGACTTCTCACCATCTCTTCTGGTGGCTGCAAAATACAGTCAAGATCTTTCTTCTATTCACTTTGCTTCATCTTTTGCCTACTAATTTTGTTTTAACAGACTAAACTAGTCTTCCTGAGAATGACTTTGCTGAAATGTCGCTTCTATATGCCTCCTTCTTAGTCCATCTCATTCAACTCTAGTCTTATTGGCAAAGTCTCTCTGATAGCAATTCTAGTCTGTATTAGAACCTGCTATTAGAGAAATCAGTTTTGGTGTAAAGTATTGCAGCTATGGCAATGACACTTGAATAGCCTGAAATTTCTGGTATATGATCTTTTGGTTTCGATTTTATTGCTTCAGATACCTGATCTCTAGAGAATCATCTAGCACCTGAGAATCTACCCTTCTATTCACTACCGTGTAATAGCACCATTTGGAGAGTTAATGCATAGTTTGTAAAGATCATTTGCTATGTGATGGCACCGCCCCATCGCCTGAGATTTAAACATACTACAACTGATCAAGGAGGATTTTGTTAACAAGATTTCATGCAAGTACTATTAGAAATTCTTATAACTGATTTCTTATTCTGATTTGTTATAAAAATATGGGCCAAGTTGTCATTTGAATGAATAATTAAAGAGCCTATGATTATCTGTAATCATATTATTATTTTGAGTCCTATTGTCTTAGTCATGTAATGTAGTAGATATAGGTATAGACCTGATTTGGTTAATAGGCTTTGTGACGAATGGACCCATTAGCATTACTATAAAGAAATCTTAGGGCATTAAAATCTCTATATTCCTAGGATGGACCTATCCCATTTAGGAGACACATATAAAGTGAAGATAGAGAGAAAGATCTATCCCACCATTATCTTTCTTCTTCTGCAAGATGCTGGTACGGTGATTGTTAATGGCCACTTAGGAATCTCAACGTATGATTGACTGATTGGATTTTATGTTGATTTTTTAGATGTTTTTTGTGTTTTATTCTTCTGCATAAGATTCATGGGAAAATTCCTAACAGATACATCTCAGCAATTCCTGATATATGAGAGATTTGAATCTCTCTGATGCGGCTGTGAGAAGAAACATATGGGCCTGGTTTAAGGGTGAAGTTAGTTTTTGAGCGCAAGAAATTTAGAGCTTTTAGTTGTACTGGTTAAGCTAACTAATCTGTAACACAGGAATTTTAAAATGTGCTACTCCTTTAGTATTACAGAAAACTGAAAATGATATGCGGATGCAATTTGGGATTCCTTGTCCGGAAAAACCTGTACCTTTTTAATATTTGAAGAAATCAATCATGCCATAGTTTTGGCCTTAGATCACCTCGGAGAAGTTGTGAACTTTTATCACAACATCCAGTTAGATTAGTCTCAATGAGTAAGCCAATCATGCTCTCGATGAGCAAATACCAAGTGGTGGAATTGGCTTCTGAATTTAGCTATCACATGTTCCTGCCTTTGTCTACTCCAGTGTCATGGCAGAAGAAGGATTAACCCTTCAATCTCTAAAACACAATCAGAGACTATTGCCATAAAGGGAAAAAGGGAACAAAAAATAAATTAGGGCTGAGCAGGGTTGGATTCGATCGGGTTAAGAAAAAATTTTATCTGATCGAATCTAATTGGATTGAAAAAAATTCAACCGGTTGCCAACCGTTTATCATGTACAACATTTAAAATAAAATGAATGTTTGTAGGGTTCAAATGAGCTGTGTCGGTTTGGGTTCATGTTGACCCAATGTTATTTTAATCTAATATTGACCACTTAGATTATTTATTTATTTATTTATCAATTTAATTAAAATATCTAAACTTAATAAATTTAAATTTAAATTTATTTTGAATCTGTACAAATAAAAAAAAATTACTCATATGAAAGCAACTACATCCGAAAGCTTTACTTTAGAATTGTCTAAATAATGTGCTCCTATCAACAATTTAACATTAATATCTCATAATTTAAATGAATGATAAGATATTTTTTAGAATAAAATATTGAATTTTAAATGACACATCTTAAAATAAAAATAAGTTTGTGAAATACTACATCGATAGATTTGGTTTCATATGGATTAAAAGCATAGAAACCAAGTGCAACCGTAAATAACTGATTTTTACAAATTTCAATCCGATTTTATTCGATTTATGTCTTTCAAACCGATCGAAATCAATGTTTATTGAGCGAATTGAGAGGATTTTTTTTGAATTTGATTATTTGCTCATCTCTAAAACAGATTATACGGACCATGAGCACATTTCAAAGGCATAGAAGTTAAAAACCTTTTAGTCCCTGAACATGAAGCAAAAATAGGACAAATATTAGCAAAAGGTAACTGTTTTTTAATCAAGCACTAGTATGTCTATATTTTTTTAATTTCCAAACATACTACATGTTTGATGATCATATCAATTAACAAAAATGTCATCTTGTGCACAGCGACACATTTCTGATGCCTATAATTTTGAACTGTTCTTGCAATGCACCCAAGCTATTTTATGGATCTTAGGTTGTACGGGTTGCAAAGTAGTTTTGGTTTAACAAGCAATTTGGAGGATCTGGTTGCCATATTGTAATGAGTTGGTGCTACATCCATGCATACCAAGCTTCAGCAT
>NC_026001.2:7791280-7850274 GCF_000442705.2 Elaeis guineensis
TTCACGTGACCCCGACTTTCCGGTCCGACCCCACATGTTCGACGAAATTGCATTCCTCTCCCTCTTCTTTGCGCAGCTGGAAATGAAAATAACAATAGATATCTGGAAAATCCAACGCTACCGTCAACGGTCTTCATCACGCCCTATCTGCCATATGTCTGGCACCTTGTTATCATCAAAAGGTAAGAATCCAGTCACAGAATTGTTATGCAAAATTTTTACAATAAAATATATTTATGCTTCTGTCTCAATTTGACGATACGGATCAATTGGACGTTCATCTTTATTTTCAAGATATTTGTGAGTTTCTCTGTCACTCACTATGAGGATCATTTATTATATTTATAAAAAAATAAATAATATTATAGATTAAATCATTATCTTTGTCGCCAATCATTTCGATGATTGGATTGGAGTTGAAATGATGAATAATTTAAATATTATATGATTTTATATTTTAATTTTTTAAACTATAATTATATTGAAAAATTGTTAACAAAAAAAAAATTAAATTTTTAATTTTTTTGAATCACGTTAGTCTATATTTTTCAATTGATATATTTTTTTATCAAAAAAAATTATGTTGATTTTTAAATCTAATGATCTCTTGTAAATAGGAAAATAAAATATATATACCGATCTAAATTTATCTTTATTAATTATATTGCATATTCAGGATGCAATGTATCGAGATTTATATCCTGTCAGTATCCTATAAATAATAATTTAATTATATATTTTTTAAAAATTATCTAATTATTCTAAAAAAACTAAACCTCTCTCTTTAAGAGTCTACATTCACAAAATTATTCACGATATTTTCTACAAAATTATGAATCTCAATATATCCAGCGTACCAATTTGTGCTAAACTTTTAAATCCAATTTCACATAGATTTTTTTAAAACATCCCACCTATCCATGTTCTCACGTGCGAGGTGCAAAGTAGTATCATAATGTCTTGGATTCATAGAAAATTTAGATGGAGGGCATTTCTGTCGAAGCCTGATCCTCTTCCTGTCGGTTTTAGGTAGCAAAAGGCTGACACTCCTTGTTTGCCGGTGCACTGTCCACTCCACACCACACACCGTTCTCCTCTCTCCCGCCTCACTTTATCTTAACCTCGTCTTTCCCCAAAACGAAAGATGAAAGCGCTGCTGACGTCGGCAAACGTTTTTCCCTCCACCTTTTCAGCTCCCGTCGTTAAACTCTTCTGGAGGAACACCTGACACGAAGCCCCTTCGAAAACGGGACTCGTGTGGCCAGCCACCTCTCCCTCGCTTCCACTCCCTCGTCCGTTTCCCCGCCATCGGAAAAATAAATATAAAATGAAAGAAATACCTTTTTTTAGAAAAAAATTTCCTCAAAATGTCGAAATACATGGCAGATATTTTTCAGAATAAAAATGGAATGTTTCAATTAGAAAATTTCTCTCTCTCTTTTTTTATATATATATATATAAAAGGGAGGCTTAGAACATAGCCGCCCAGCTTTTATTGAGGACCGACTCCTCTGTCCCATTCTTGCGATCGGGGAAGCCCTTTTGTTCTATTTTTTTTTTTCCTTCTATTTTTCTCCAGATCCGGAGTGCTTCCAGCTGAGGGTAAATCTAGGTTTTTCTCTGCTTTCGATATCTTTAACTATGCATCTATTCCTCGTCTTCATGAAATTTTTGGATTTTAAATGCTTGTTAGATGATCTTTAGGTTTCTGATGGATTCTATGCGGAATTTATGTCGTGGCAAATGCTACTGTTTTTTGTGACATTTGTGATACATATATTTGTGTGGATTTCTTTTATGGTTCTGAGTGTTATTTTGTTGGAATGGTAGGAGCTTAAGTGAATTTCTTTTTATTATGGGATATTCCACTTGGATAATTTGTATCTTTTAATGCAATGGGAAGATTTGATGCAGATCTGGAGCGTTTAAACTTTCATAATACAAGTTTAAATTTTCGATATCATGGCTCCGTCGATTAATTTCTTTGATCTATTTAATCATCTATCAGTTTTCATTTTCAGATTTCACTTTTTTCTTTTTGTCTGTGACATTAATACAATGCGGAAGTTTTCTTCTACAAATTGTGCGATGGCGTTTATGATCTCATTGCTTGCTAATAATATTCTCTAGCTGAATGTCTTCTATAGAAATCAAGAGCTATTTAACCGGTCAGGCATTCTGTTGCTTTGCTGTTGTTATAATCTACTCTTCGTTAAGGTTATTATCTATATGTTTAAGGTTATTATCTATATGTTTGTCTGATGGAATGGCCATGGTGAAAATCTGGTTTCTTAGCGAGCATTGTCCTTTTAAACAATGGGACTTTCCTTTATAAGATTGACATTTTGGAAGCTGGGGTAATAGGTTGAGTCATTTCCTTTGTGGTCCAGTTTTAGTAGATCTGTTTTGGCAAATGTTCTGTATAATTTTCTTGGTTTAGGAATATCTCCTTTGCTGCCGTCTTTCTTTACATCTCCATAATTATCAAGAATTTGTATTTGTTGTGGGGAATCGATGTGGAATGGAGTAGGAACAGTAATGAATTGATCTTCATTTTTGACTATTTTCTTCATTGTTTCAGATATATTCTTTAAGTGGAGTCTTTATGTATAATGGCATTTGGAAGAAGCCCACGGACGACAATAGGAGGTCATCTTCGCAATGCTCAACGGCTACCCTCATCGTGTTTGTTGCTCCTTTGGCTTGGTGGGGGTATGGATGATGACATCATCAACTGTAGTTCCTGTCGACATGTCTTCATCAGGGAGCAAACAACAGGTTTCTCAGACTGATTCTAAGCAATTTGAGGATACTTCAGGAGACATACCTGATGGTGTGATGAAAAGGATGCAACATTGATAGGGATGAGTCTCCAATGAACTGATTCTGGCCTGCCCAGGACCAGAATGCGCCAGAGAAAACCACGGAAAAGAGGAGCCAAGAAAGCACAGAGGATGATTCAGAAAATGGATCAAATGGCCGGGCCTTTAGTGATGAAAATGGGAAGGGTGAAGGTGGAGAAATAGCTAAGAAAGGTGAAGACCACAATTTCAGAAGGTGGTGACATGAATACCACTGGTCAGGAGGATGGACAAGACAAAAGCAAAGAACAAAATTCTGCTGAAAACGCAGACAATGAGCCAGGAAGATAACAAAGAGAAAAATCCTGGTGAAATAGCAAATGATGATCAAAAGAAGAATCCACAACAAAATCCTGATGAATCTAACAGTAATGAGCAACAGGAAGATGGCAACAACACTGATGTAATATCGATGAAACTGCAAGTGATGAGCAAACCGATAACTTGAACAGAAAACTGATGAAACTAAAAGCAACGAGCAACAACAATCAGACAGCGACAAGATACCCATGCAAAAGGAGGAACCTGATGGTGACAAAGTGCAGGATGGAAAGGATCAAGGCCAATTAGAGCAGGAGGTTGGACAAAACCAAGACAAGGATGCTAACAAAATTTTAGAGACATCAAAACTGGGAACCAGACAAAGGATCAACTTCCAGGCGAGGTGTTTCCTGATGTAGCTCAGTCAGAGCTTCTAAATGAGACCAATACTCAGAATGGGGCATGGTCTACTCAGGCTGCAGAGTCGAGGAATGAGAAGGAAGTGCAGCTACTTCTTCATCAGAGGACAAATGTGGCATACACTTGGAAACTTTGTAATGTCACTACGGCATTTGATTATATACCTTGCTGGACAATGAGGAAGCTATCAAGAAGCTTCGATCCACTAGGCACTTTGAACATCGAAAGGCATTGTCCTGATGAGGTCCGCCTGCCTTGTCCTCTTCCAGAAGGTATAAACAGCAATTGCATGGCGAATAGCAGGGTAAGGTATGTAATACATGCGCAGTTTTTGATACTAACATATAACTGCTTCATGTTTTAGGCTCACATAAAATAGTTTTTTAAAATTTACTGCAGATATGGTACCACAATGTCCTCTCATCCACGCTTGCAGATTTTAAGGGGCACCAAAATTGGGTAAAGGTTCTGGGAGAGTACCTTACTTTTCCTGGTGGTGGAACTCAGTTCAAGAATGGTGCAATCCGCTACATCGATTTCATCAAGGAGGTTTGCTTCTTAGCTTTGTATACTCTGGCTCCATAGATCATTTTTCCTGTCTCACTAATGGTACTTTGCCTTTCATTCCTAATGATATTTTCATGGTTCATATTCATCTGGATTGTCCTCTTTTTGTCAATGATCAATTTATGTACCCATTATCTCAGCCTGGACATCATGCAGTCATTTTCATTTGCCGGTTCCATTAAAGTGGTTTTACTGGGAAGATTCCTTGTCAATGTGGTCCTATCTTTTGTCGATTGTTTATTTGTATGTGTCTGGTGTATCTGCTAATGAGTGCTTATGTTTTACAAAATGCCTGCAGCAGAATCATGCTCTTTCATGAGATATTTCCTCCATTCTTGTTTAATCCTATATCACGTGTATTGAGAATGAGGAAGTTATAGTCCATAAATCTCCTTACATAAACATGTTCACTTTGTGCCCAATTAATGTTGCACAATGTCTTGTTTTCCAACTTTGATTTTGTACATGCAATTTTATATTTTTTTAATACTTATATAGTCTGATAATCGCTTTTGAAGTTCTGTTTTCAAAGAAAGATATTTATTACTGGAATTTCTTTTTGGCATGCATAGCATGATGTCATTATCCTTTTTCCTCTGTTGCAGTCTGTGCCTGCTATAGCATGGGGAAGACAAGCCGAGTTGTATTGGACGTCGGCTGTGGAGTGGCTAGCTTTGGAGGCTATCTCTTTGAAAGAGATGTGCTTACCATGTCGTTTGCTCCTAAGGATGAGCATGAAGCCCAAGTGCAATTTGCTCTTGAAAGAGGAATTCCTGCTATCTCAGCAGTCATGGGCACCAAGAGACTTCCCTTCCCCAGCAGGGTCTTTGATGTTGTTCACTGTGCACGTTGTAGGGTCCCGTGGCACATTGAAGTACTTTCAATGTTTAGCATTAACTTTCTTTGTTTTGCAGACATTCAATCTTTGGGACTACCGATATGGTAACCTGCAGGTGGAAAGCTTTTGCTGGAGCTCAATCGACTGTTGCGGCCCGGCGGTTACTTTGTCTGGTCTGCTACTCCAGTGTACCAAAATATTCAAGAAGATGTTGAAATCTGGAGTGGTATTCTTTTTCATTTTCTCCTCCTTTTTTCCTTTTTATGTTTTCAATTATACCTGAAAATCTGATGTAGAGTTGCGAAGACAAGGATTGCAAAGGCTACTGATAATTAGAAGTCTGAAGACAGATTGCTGAATTCATTTCTTTAAAAAAGATGCTGATATCTTTTTTTCTCCCTATGGGATTCGGGCCAGCCCACTCCAGTGATTTGCTGGATTTAATAAAATAGGCCTAGTCCAGCCTAACTTAGCGATCGTATTGACCCAACCCATGAATCCTATGAGATTTGGCCCAACCATCCAAACAGACCCCAAGTATCTCAAGATGAAGCTGGCCTAGGCTTTTGACTCTCAAGAGCCACTTATAATATGGACTCTTTTATAATATAGGACTCTTTCTGCTGAATAGGCTGGTGCTAATCTGCACCAAACATTGATTGCATTTATGTGTTCCATGGATGCATCTATAATACCATTTTTTTAATGAAAATCATTCTCTTGTTCTGATTTTGTAAGATCATCTAGTAAAAGCAAACTGCTGGCAAGAGAACCTCAAAATCTACCATAATATTTGATTTTCCTAGGCCATTGAATGATGTAATACCCCTATTGAAGAGTTATGAGCCTCTAGAATTTAAGAATATCCATTCAATTCTAATTGTTACTTTGATTGGAGAGCAGAAGATACTGGGATACCAGGCTGATGGCAGGACTAACTTGTGATTTATGTGGAAAATTGATGACAGCTATGTCTTCGCTGACAAAGTCCATGTGCTGGGAAATGGTAAATAAAACAGGAAAGGAATTTGTCAACCAAGTGGGTTTAGCAGTATATAGAAAGCCCACCAATAATGAGTGCTACGAGAAAGAACAGAAAACAACCCTCCGCTCTGCCAAGAATCTGACGATCCAGATGCAGCCTGGTAAGCATCTTGTTTACAGAGTAGATTTATGCTTCTTTAACCTGCTTGCTTCATTCTCCTGCAATGTATGTGCCGTAAATGTGTTAATATTTGTGTAGGAATGTCCCCTTGCAAGCATGTATGCACAAACTGCCAGTGAGTCCTGCTGTTCGTGGATCTCAATGGCCAGAGGAATGGCCACAAAGGTTGGAAAAAGCACCTTACTGGCTAAATAGCTCACAGGTTGGGGTTTACGGTAAACCTGCCCCTGAGGACTTTGCGTAGACTATGAACACTGGAAGCGCGTTGTAAGCAAATCATATCTGAATGGAATGGGAATAAACTGGACCATTGTGAGGAATGTCATGGACATGAGATCTGTATATGGAGGGTAAGCAAAAAGCATGCGTATTTGCAGCAAACTGCAGCAATTTTTGGTTCAAATTGGATTTGCAGTTTTTCTCATATTCTAGGATTCTGCTTAATATATTTTATCATGAAACTGCTGCATAACTTTTTGATGGAAATAGTAGTTCATATATCTAGATCACCAATCTGCTCAATATTGACAATTTTCCTCTTAAATGTTTGTCAATATCATGGTCTACACTGAATTTGCTAGTTTGTATTTGAGCTTGAACAATGAGCATCATCCATCTCTTTCAAGTAATTCTTGTATGATCATAGTTCACAATTTTCTTAGTTCCTACATATTTTAAGATCATAGGTATAGAACCAGCAAGGATTCGAAAAGCTTGAACATTGGGGGTTTACCTTTACATGAACAAGAGGTGAATCTGGATTCATGAAGCCAAACTGTTGGGCTATGGCTTGATGGTTACAGTTTTTGGCAAATATGGGACCAACTAGAACTGTTCTAGTTATCGCTTACATGTCAAGAAATTCTTATGTAGATTGATAATGGAATTTCTTAGTAGAGGGTGGGCTTCAAACAAAAGCTAAGGTTGCTTCATGGTGACTGGGTCTTTGGGTTCGAAACACAGAACCAGGCTTTCTGCACGGGTAAAGTTGCATATGTTTGACCCTCACCAGACCCTGCAACAGTGTGAACCTTGTGCACTGAGATGCCTTTTTAGTGATAATGGAACTTCTGGAATAATTGGCTGAGGTTGAACTAATGTGCTATATCTTGCAGTCAGTGTTCGTATGAAGCTAAGGCAACCTACTATTTCTATATCTTCTTGAGAAAAAAATGGAGAAGGAAGACAAGCTTCCTTCCACCATTTGTTAAAAGCCCTAATTAGAGTTTTGAGTACATAAGCACGACTCTCAGCAGTTTTACTATTATTTCTCTATCAAATTGTGCTTTTGGTTTAGTTACTGCCAGATGATATCATCCATCTCCATACAGAATTTTTTCGAGTAAGTTTAAGTCATATTTTCTACTATGATCTGTGTTTTTGTTTGTAAACATTACCAGTGTTTTTGTTTGTAAACATGCCTTTTGAGTTCTAATTGTGAGTCCTATTATGCTGTCACCTTAATTGTACATTCTGTTATAATTTTTGACAGTTTTGCCGCTGCTTTGCGAGACAAGAAGGTGTGGGTTATGAATGTTGTCTCAATTGATTCACCAGATACACTTCCTGTTATTTATGAACGCGGACTTTTTGGGATGTATCATGATTGGTGCGAATCATTCAGCACCTATCCCCGAACATACGATCTTCTCCATGCTGACCATCTATTTTCCAGGCTAAAGAAGAGGTCAGCTTTGTACATTATTCTCCAGTTTACATGCTGTTTATATTATTCTTGCGTATCTACAACTAGTCCATCCAGTCTAGAAGCATGAGATCTTAATAAGATACTCTGCTATCCTTTTTCAGCATATAGAACCTATAATTAGCAATAGAAAATTGTTCCCATAAAGTTCAAACAAATTAAGACAACATTTGATTTTTAAGAATTTTCATCCTTCAGGAACTAAAATGATTTCCATCCCATGGTGCTATCTTGGTTAGTATTGCTAGTATATATCCATAAAAACCACCTTCCTTTGACGAGTCCTTTGTCACTTGAACACTGCAATTGGGTTAATGGACATTTTCTTGGCTGCTGAAAACAGAAATCTAGGCTTTCTGACTAAGCTTGCAATGTCATCAAAGATTTGTTAAGCATGGCACTTAAGATTTGAATCTCCATGACTAGGTTTTAGTATTTTTTCTGTTATGTTGTCAAAAGTATCATTGCCTTCTTGTCACGTAAAATGGGTGCTAGAAGAATTCATTAGATGATATTTTGTCGTTTATAACACTGGATGCACATGAGATATTTTGATGCCCTTCTTTCATCATATATCTGATCTGTCTCATGTGGCCAATCAGTCTATGCTGAACCTAATGAAAGAACCCTATTTCCCTCTTTCTTCAACAATGTTATCTCTAGCCTGGCCGTGCTTTTACGTTGCAGGTGCAAATTATTGCCAGTAATTGTCGAAGTGGATCGGATATTGAGACCAGAAGGGAAGCTACTTGTGAGGGACAATGCAGAGATTATTAATGAAGTTGAGAGCATAGCAAAATCGTTGCATTGGGAAATCAGAATGACCTACTCAAAGAATGACGAAGGATTGCTGTGTGTTCAGAAGACAATATGGCGGCCAAAAGAAGTAGCGTCAAGCACGACACCAATCTCTTAACATGAATGACAAATTTAATCATTTTTTTGGTAGTTAACCCATATGGTGTTGAGCTGTTTCTGCTGCTTGCTTCCTCCATTATGGTTCCTTGTTGAGCATCTGAGAGGTGATTTGTTACAACTTGATTGTTGGTTCTTATGTTTTTGGTAAATGCATTTCACTTTCAAAACCTTAGGTCTGATGTGTATAGGGACACGGTAATGCTATGGGGTGTAGACCCTAACATGAAAAAAATATTTTGTATAACATACTTCAGTGAGCTTAAAGTGCCTGTAGTAACTTGGTTCTTGCTGGTGAATGGGGTAGGTGTGAGAAATTGTTTTAAGAGATTATTAGTGCTTCTTGATGGCTTAAGTTCTGGGGTAAGATGATTAATGTTGTGGTGCCCCACGGAATCACAGAAGTAGTGCTGACTGTTCTAATGGAAAGGAAGAGAACAGCTATCTCAAAACTGCAGACTCTCAAAGACTGAAACGGTGTCAAAATTCATAAACCTCTTGTTTGTGTAGAGGATTGTCAGGCACCAAAAAGAAATTTATTGAACTACGGTGAGGAGATTATATTGTCAACTTCCAAATTTCTTCCATCTTTTGATTCCTGACTATTCTTTGCAGACAGCGAGATTAAGTTGCAAATTCTATTAATATATTATCTTGTATAAGAATATCAACATTGGCAGGTGATAATTAAGGTAAGTATGTATCATGGATAGGTGGTTAAAATCATAGTCAAGGCTTAATACAACTCAACTCAACTAAGTCTTAATTCCAAATTAGCTGGGTCGGCAAGTAAATTCATAGTCAAATCTCTCTCTCTCTCTCTCTCACTTACTGTGATGGTTATCAGTTAGATTTTTAACTGCTAGTATTATTATTTTTTTTGGTAAAGTAACTGCCAGCATTATTTGGGTAGCATTCCCTGAATGCCAAACATCATTCATTTCATGGCACACTGAACAAATTGCACCAGGAAGAGAAAATTTAGATACCGATGCAAGTCTAGATCAATGTGTTCATACAGTCGAAGCCTTATACATGGACAAATAAGCAGACCTTGCGACTATGGTAAATGGTACCCAAAAGAAAAATTGACTTGGTAATTAAAAACTGGTGCAAAGAACTTGCCACTAAGGCATCGATCAACTAATTAAAAACAAAAAACCGTTAAGAGTCAACGTGAGAGACCTGCTCTCCTCTGTTTATTGGAGCTTCGCCTACTAGCAACTAATAGACCAAAAGACAACTTTAGTTAAATGTGCACATCATTAATATCGATTTGATAAAGAATTATCTGGCCCTGACTGCTGAAATTTTAGCAACTGAATTTGTCTCATAATTTTCTATTTTTATTTACATAAATTGAGACATATGCTTGGTTTCCATCAATATGCATCCTATATTGCTATCTCTTGGAGCATGAGTGTCTGAAATATGCTTAGTCAAAGAAAGAATCAAGAGGAGCTCAAAAATAATAATACAAAGAAATAGAAGTGAAAAGAAAAAGGAGAAAAAATACGGGAAACTCGCTGAAGAATCTATTAAGCATGCGTACATATATAACTCTTCCGCTGGTGGTGTGAACGTAGTTAATGCCTTGGAGAGGTATGTGTAGTGTGTCAAGAGACTAATAATTTCTCGCATCAAAGTGGCCATCTATAATCCAAAAAAAGGGGTGGCCATCTATAAAGATACATCGAACCTAGCATGGAAGGATGAAGTTTCCGTGCTTTTGGTGCCGAAGCCTTGAAATAGCATGACACAATAGCATTTTCCTGGTACCAACTCAAAGTGGACATCATGATCCCAGTCTTTCAGGTATATATCAATAGAAACAATTAGACCAGGGGGGAGAGAACCGTTCTCCATTTCCTTAATCCTACTCTCTCTTGTCCTCTCCCTTTCTCCTCTTCCTCCTTCAAGTTGGCTTTAATATAGGAGCATGGAGGTGAACATGGGACAGAGGACCAGCTCTCCAACTGAGAAGAAACAGAAGAAAATAGAAGTACCGCCAAGAAGAGGCCAAATTAAGCGACAACTTTTCTGCTCTCTCTGTCACTGCATCGGCCTCCTCTCTAAGCGTGTCCCCTCTTATATCTTTTGTTCTTCGGATTCCTCTATGTAGTCCTGTCATCTATTTATAGATATTGTGGACTATTTTACTTTATGTTACCTACTCAACTATCGCAGGCTTTGATTTTCTATAATAATATCTTTGCAATTAGATAAAGAAAATGCGATTTATTTGGAATGGCAATGTTTCAGTTTCAGAAACAGGTTAACACTTGAGAGTTATACTTGCTCTTTCCTCTACTTCTCGTCGCCTCCCCCTTGCCGTCCCCGGCCGCCATCCCCAGCGATAGCAGCATTTCCGCCGGCGTCCACTGCTCCATCAGCTCGCATCACCATCCGGCAGGCGTTCGGGAACAGAGGAGGTGGCGGCGCCGGGGTGGAGATATAGGAAAGTTTTGAATCTTCGTAAGTAGGTGCTACTCTTCTTGCGGGCATCATCTTCTTCGCACGTCGGGAAGAAAGCATGGAGAATAATTCTTGAGATGATATTTCTTCATCAGGCAAATGCTACGGTGCTCCTTTATAATATTTTATTATAAAGGGCACCGTAGGAACCTTTTTTTTTTTTTTTCCTTCTTTCTTCTCCGCTTCTCCCTCCGCCTCCCTCTGCTTCTCCACGCCGCGGTCACCTCCCCGCCCCCGACACCGTTGGTCCTCCTTCCTCCGTCCGCAAACCCCGAACCCCCCCCCTCTCCCCCCACGGTGCCCCCTTGCGTGCAGGCCCGAACCCCGCGTGCCCGCGGGTCCTCCACCCGCGGCCAACCCCCTGGCGCCCGCGGCTCATCCGCCCCTGGCCACCCGTGGGTCGTCCGCCCCCCCGCCCCGCCTACGGTCACCCCCGCGCCCCCCTGGCCACCCGCGGCTCGTTCGTCGTCGGCCCACGCGGCCTCTCCCCCTCGGCGGTCTTCCCCCCTGCTCGTGCTGCCGCCCCCCACCCCCTTCCGGCGATCGCGCGGCCCCCCTTTCTTGCTTCTTCTCTGCCGCAGCCCCTCCTCCCCCCGTGCTCGTGCCGCCGCCAACCTCCCCCCTCCCAACCCCCCCCCCGGCCCCGACCCCGACCCCGGCCCCGGCCCAGGCCCATAGCTTCTTCTCTATGCGCTCCAGCACGCCGGCGGCGGCCCGCGGTCTTCTCCCCTCCCGGCTGGCCGGCCGGCCACAGCTTCTCCGTCGTCTTCTTCCCTCCGGCCTTCGGCGCAACACCCAACCCCAGACAGAGAATCGTTTAGAAAAAAAATTGCTGCATAAATGAACCTTAACTTTCGAAATAATTACCGCACCAGCCAGAGACATTTAGCTATTTTAAATCGATCAATATTTAATTCAATAATTTAAAATAAATAAAAATATTAAAATATTAAAATATTTCTGAAGCCTCGTAGCAAAATCCTTCTTCATCATCATTTTTATGTACCACCTGCACATGATATTTTATGAACATTTTTTTTGAAAAAAATTAGACTGAGTACGAATATGGATGTAACCAAAAGAATAAGAAA
Source organism: Elaeis guineensis (assembly GCF_000442705.2). NCBI lineage: Eukaryota > Viridiplantae > Streptophyta > Magnoliopsida > Arecales > Arecaceae > Elaeis > Elaeis guineensis. Next base: position 7,803,579 of record NC_026001.2, read on the forward strand.
AGAAAAAAACAAAGAAAATCCCAAAACGGCACGGACATACCCGCTGCATCTGTCCATAAGACATGCTTAGCAATAAAATTAGCATCTAAATTTATGATGCTGCTCGCCTCACCATAGGTATATCTAGTGTCAACAAAGGCGCACTCACTCACTAATCTCCAGATATCATACAAAAATGGATGTATAGCAATTGTCCTAACCTGTTTTCGCATCCAACTTGCCACAATAACTAAATCTCCCTTGACAATAAGACAATTAGCTCCCAAAAGCTGCCTTGCATTCCTGATGCCCACCCACGCCCTTACAACTTAGCTCCTGTGATGGTAAGATCAAACAGATGACTCTCTCCAGCCACTATAACCCTCAAGTCCGGACCTTGAGTAATAAACTCAGCTATGCCATTGCTACCGATCATACTATTATTAAAATTGATCTTAAGGAAGCTCGAAGATAAGAGATCTCTGGTGATGAAAACTTATTAAATTGCTGCATGAGTAGATAGGGAATCTCAAGTGTGCTAAGTCATCCAAGTCATGCTAGTAAACACTGGATAAATTATCTTGATGGTCTGAATCAGAGCTTGCTTCAAAATAAACCTCATCGATGATTATCTCATCTCAAAGACACCATTATTCCGAGCCAACTAGATGTGATAAGCAATATAAGCAACTCTAATATTCAACAACCTGAAGGTCTCACCCCCATACTCCACCACAGTGCCTCAAGGAAGGACTGAATAGACGATGTTGAGTGAACAATCATTAGAAAAAAGCTAGTCCATTACCAAACTTGCACAACTCTTGAATATTGAAACAAGATGTGCTTTACCATCTCATCCTCTAACCTATAGCACAGATAAGAAAATGAGATGTCCATCCAACCTTCCAAACAGGCCGTCTCTCGAATGAACCTTGAATCTCTAAATCCATACTCTATCCAGCCTCTTAGCCGACTCCCTTCGATACAGATCATAAAGACCTCTAGCTGCCACTCTTGAAGTATAAGACGATATCCAAACCCTCACGTCTGGAGCCCCTATAAATGGGAATCGCATAGAACAACACCTTCTCTACCAGATGATCACCAAAGAGTTGAGCTACCAGCTCGACATTCCTACCCCTCCCCTCGGGTTAGAGTAAGTTATAAACCCATTTCAACTCTACAGCTTCAATGCTGACAAAAGTCGGCTTTCAACTTAACGAAAAATTAGTAATCCATGGACCTCAAATAAGATCCATAGCTTGCCTGTTGCCTACTAGCCACTTGATGCGTGCTATCACAGCTGGAGCATGAGCACAGATGTTCCATATGGAAGAACTACTCTGCCCAACACGAATATCCACGTTAGAGATCTACAAGTCATATCTGCCCTCATTGTCGTTCTCCAGAAGCTGTCAGGCTGAAGCACTTCTATTATTATCTTTTATCCTTTATTTGGCAAATTAATCTCTGTACTAATGAAGGAGCTTTATTCTCTGTCTTAATTCCTTGACAAATTTTATTTTACCGAATTGGGAAATCAGAATGTTCTAGTCTAAGACCAACAAAGGATTTGTGTCCACAAGATGACGTGGGGCCTTAGGAAGTAGAGTCAATACTTTGTTTTAGTAATGTCTCATATCGCAATGTTTCATTTATTCGGCCTGCCTCTTGTTGAGAATGGATAGAGAGCTAATTTGCTACAAGTTCATTGTAGATTTTTTTCTTTTTTTTTTTTTCCAATTTTTCCTTCTGATATACAGATACATTCTTCAGAACCTTAGAAGGTGTAACGTTTATAGAGGTACCATAAAAGGGAAATAGAACCGGAATTTCAGAGTTAATAATATCTGAACACTGGCTGTTGCAACTCCCTCTGGGTCCTAAAAGACAAAAATAAGATCACGATTTTGTCAGTCCAAAGTATTTTGTAGTATAGAAGAAGGTTAGACCCACAGGTTTTCTCCAAGATCTTTGAAGGGAGATTATATTGTGTTCGGATATACCGACCCCGACCGACTCCGACGGACGACTCCGATTGACTGGCCGACCGACCGACTCCGACGGACGACTCCGACGGACGACTCCGACTGGCCGACCGACCGACCGACCGACTGGCCGACCGACCGACTGGCCGACCGATCGACCGACTGGCCGACCGACCGACTCCGACGGACGACTCCGACGGACGACTCCGACCGACCGACCGACCGACTGGCCGACCGACCAACTGACCGACCGACCGACCGACTGGCCGACCGACCGACTGACCGACCGACCGACCGACCGACTGGCCGACCGACCAGGAAGTCTGATGGCCGACTCTCGCAACATGCCCGGCTGACCATCGGAGGGGCCCAAATCTCCACCCGGCGCCACACAGCTGGCCACCGACCTAGGGTCGGTCGACTCCTCCGATCGCCGTACAGCCGCCAGAGCTTGTCAGTCCTGATAGCCGCGTGCGGCACGGCCATCTAGGGACATTGTCCCGCCGAGGGCATTGTCAACCCTAGTGATTTGACAGCCCCACGGCGACATGACACTTTCACGGCGACTCTGACAGTCTACAGTGAGTTGACAATTCCTCAATTGTCCGCGCCATTAATGACGGCGCCATACCATGCTCCACTATAAATATCGGGGAAGGCAACAGTGCAGGGACACCCCGGGAAAACCACAGGCTTGCTCCCCCTTCTCTCTCTCTCTCGATTGAGCTCTCTGTCTTCATTTCACTGTTGCCCAGTCTCCTCTCTGACTTGACCGTCGGAGGGTCCCCGCCGGAGCCGCCTCCGGTCAGTGTGGACTTCTTTTTTTGCAGGTGCTCGTTTTCCGACGATCAGGCGACGAGGGGATTGGCCGCAACAGATTGGTGCGCCAGGTAGGGGTCAGAAAAATGATGACAAAGACAAGAGCCCAACGATCGAGGATCACCGGATCGGCGAGGCGCTCTTCCCGTCGGGAAGAGGCCGCCCCGCCACCATCGGCGGCGGAGCCCAGCTCTCCACACCCCGCGGTGACCACGGAGGCGCGGATCGCGGCCATCGTACGGCAGATGACCGTACTGACGGACGCGGTCAAAGACCTCCGGCAACAACCGGCGGCCCGTCCGATGCCCTCCAGGAGCAGCCGCCGACGACCGCGCCGATCCCCATCGCCTCCGCGCGAGCGCCCCCAACAATGCTCCCACGGAGAGGAGGAGGGACGACCATGGCGCGACGACCGACGGTCCCAGCAGCCCTCTCCTTCCCTGCTGGAACGGGCGAGGAAGGAGAAGCGGCCTCGAACGCCGTCCGCCTCCCCTTCGGAATCTTCTGGAGACTCCACTCCTGGGGTCTCCCAGCACCGACGGGCGGACGACTACGAGCGCCGATTCGAGGAGATCGACCGCCGGCTTGCGCAGTTGCAGGTGGACGGCCAGAAGTCTTCGAACGACGTCGACTTCCAGACCGCCCAACCTCTCTCCCGACTAGTTCTCGACGAACCGATTCCCAGTCGGTTCAAGATGCCGCACGTGGAGTCTTACGACGGCTCCACCGATCCAATCGACAATCTGGAAAGCTACAAAGCTCTCATGACGATTCAAGGGGCAACCGACGCTCTCTTTTGCATCGGCTTCCCCACCACGCTCCGCAAAGCTGTCAGGGCCTGATACTCCGGTCTTCGATCGAAAAGTATCCACTCCTTCGGACAGCTCGAGCATTCCTTCGTGGTCCATTTCAGCACCAGTCGGAAGCCGCCACGAACCTCGGACAGTCTTTTCTCCCTCAAGCAGAGAGAAAATGAGACTCTACGACACTTCGTGACGCGATTCAACGCGGCCACGCTTGAGGTCCGGGACCTCAATGGAGACATGGCAATTTCGGCCATGAAACGGGGGCTAAGGACATCCCGGTTCACCTACTCCCTGGACAAAATCCTCCCCCGAACATACGCCGAACTGCTGGAGCGCGCGTACAAGTACATGCGCGCGGACGAAGGAGCTTCCGACCGGCGCCTGACTTAAGGCACGGGCCGAAAAGAAAAATGGAAGAAAGGTCGGGCCCATGCTGAACCCAGCAGGCCCTCCACCGATAGATGGGTCTGGCCCCGACAATGGAGTCCGAGACCGACGCATCGCAGGTATGACTCCTACACCCCTCTCCCCGCTCCTCGTGCGCAGATCCTGATAGAGATCGAAGGAGCGGAGAATCTACGACGGCCTCGGCCTCTGAAGGCAAAAGGCCCCGACCAACACGGTCGATCGTCGATCGCCGAATCAACGGCTCGATTACCGATCGTCGAACCGACGGCCTCGGCCTCTGAAGGCAAAAGGCCCCGACCAACATGACTCGATCACCGATCGCCGAAATCGACGGCCTCAGCCTCTGAAGGCAAAAGGCTCCGACCAACATGGCCGATCATCGATCGCCGAATCAACGGCTCGATCACCGATCGCCGGAACCGACGGCCTCGGCCTCTGAAGGCAAAAGGCCCTGACCAACATGGCCGATCATTGATCGCCGAATCAACGGCTCGATCACCGATCGCCGGAACCGACGGCCTCGGCCTCTGAAGGCAAAAGGCCCCGACCAACATGGCCGATCGTCGATCGTCGAATCAACGGCTCGATCACCGATCGTCAAAATCGACGACCTCAGCCTCTAAAGGCAAAAGGCCCCGACCAACATGACTCGATCACCGATCGCCGAAATCGACGGCCTCAACCTCTGAAAGCAAAAGGCCCCGACCAACATGGCCGATCATCGATCGTCGAATCAACGGCTCGATCATCGATCGTCGAACCGACGGCCTCGGCCTCTGAAGGCAAAAGGCCCCGACCAACATGGCCGATCATCGATCGTCGAATCAACGGCTCGATCACCGATCGCCGAAATCGACGGCCTCAGCCTTTGAAGGCAAAGGCCCCGACCAACATGGCTCGATTGCCGATCGCCGAATCTACGACTCCGTCGTCGGCCTGATCGACGAATCGCCGAACCAACGGCTCAATCTACGTCTCGATCGTCGAGGACATATCGAATTCTACGACGGAGATCAAAGGAGCAGAATATCTACGACGGCCCCCATCTCTGAAGGCAAAGGGCTTCGACTAATGCGGCTGGCTAACTTGCCGACTTAGCTTCGACTAAGAAAGGCAAAACGCCAAGACGACCGCAGTCGCATTCGCGACATACCGATCTGGTCACGATCGATCGAAGGATATTCGGCTTGCCACCGTTTATCATACATCCCGACGCATACGTCCGACCAAGGGTCGGACAATGGATATTCGACTTGCCATCGTTATCCTATCCGAATACGTCGGACGCTACTCGACTATCAGATTGTGCGGAATGATCGTGTCGACGAGCAACGTTCGAAGGTTGGCCGACCTCCGACCCGACGTGCATGCTCGACCTACAGTCGGGGCGACCGATATTGGATCGTTCGTTGATGTGATCGCCAGAGTCGGGGCAAGAAAAGACGGAAAATCACTCCTTTCGTCCGAAGCCGTCGCCCACGTGTTCACGCGAGCCAACACGACATCGGGCTCAGGAGTGGGGGGCAACTGTTGGGATATACCGACCCCGACCGACTCCGACGGACGACTCCGACTGACTGGCCGACCGACCGACTGGCCGACCGACTGACTCCGACGGATGACTCCGACGGACGACTCCGACTGGCCGACCGACCGACCGACCGACTGGCCGACCGACTGGCCGACCGACCGACTCCGACAGACGACTCCGACGGACGACCGACCGACCGACCGACCGACTGGCTGACCGACCGACTGACCGACCGACCGACTGGCCGACCGACCAGAAAGTCTGATGGCCGTCTCTCGCAACATGCTCGGCTGACCATCGGAGGGGCCCGAATCTCCACCCGGTGCCACACAGCTGGCCACCGACCTAGGGTCGGTCGACTCCTCCGATCGCCGTACAGCCGCCAGAGCTTGTCAGTTCTGACAGCCGCATGCGGCACGGCCATCTAGGAATATTGTCCCGCCGAGGGCATTGTCAACCCTAGTGATTTGACAGCCCCACGGCGACATGACACTTTCACGGTGACTCTGACAGTCTACAGTGAGTTGACAATTCCTCAATTGTCCGTGCCATTAATGACGGCACCATACCACGCTCCACTATAAATATCGGGGAAGGCAACAGTGCAGGGACACCCCGGGAAAATCACAGGCTTGCTCCCCCTTCTCTCTCTCTCTCTCGATTGAGCTCTCTGTCTTCATTTCACTGTTGTCCAGTCTCCTCTCTGACTTGACCGTCGGAGGGTCCCCGCCGGAGCCGCCTCTGGTCAGTGTGGACTTCTTTTTTTCTAGGCGCTCGTTTTCCGACGATCAGGCGACGAGGGGATTGGCCGCAACATATTGTAACTATTGTTTAGTTCCCGATCCCCTTACCATTTTACTGCAAACAATATTCATCAGAGAGATCATCAAAAAATTGGCCAATCTGATTATTTTCTTTTACAAGAGATGGTGGTGAACGGATTCAGCTCTATTGGACTGCAGAGCTCCGTTCTTAATTCCCCTTGGTCAAATCGGAGCAGTTGAGTCAGTCATGAACTAAATAAATCCCATTCCTCTTCAAGATTCCAAAATGTGTTCACATTTTAGAAGACTGATTTATTTAAACAATAAACACAATGACACATGGTTGGAACCTGAAAGATTGGGACACAAAGAAAACTCAAGGGAGTGCTCCTTTCTGCTCTTCTTAGGTCAAGTTGATGGCTACATTCAACCAAATCCTTCCAAGTGCACGAGGTAGATTATCAATATAGTCAATAGTTATTAGCGCTTCTAATATACGATCTGGAAACTTGAAAATTAGACTTTGATCAACTAATAAAAAAATGCAAGATGACCGATCAACATGAGAGACACTTTGTCCTTTTGGTAATCATAGGCCTATAACTTTGTTTGGCAGCAATATATAAACAAATATAATTATTGAATTTATGTCCTAAAAGTTAATTATTAGCTGACACATTATGTATTTTCAGAGTCTAAATTTGTACTTGTAATAATTTCATTATAAATAAAGGACTTTTTCTTTCCAATCATGTTTATGTATGCATGATTTATCCTAAAAATTAGCAAAGATGATTTTTGTATATTCTTAAAGAGTTAAGAATTTGAGACATACATTAATTACTGGTTAATTTTTAAATACTCCCGATCAAGGGATCATCATGGAGGACAGTGATCAATCCATTTGAGATCGGTGCACGGTTCACCTCTCTTATGAACAGATGAGTCTTGGGTCTGCAGTATAGAGACACTGGGGTGAAGGTGCAGGTGGTTGTTAGAGAACAACTTGCACTGAGCGTGACCAACACGAGAACTACATGAATGTCTACTCACTCGTCAATGATCTTCTCGATGCTGCAGTGGTATGAGTGATCTTTTGACCTGCGGTGATATTGGCTATTCGCAGCGAGGCTACTGAGCTTGACTGTCCCCAGCCATTCGGGTCCTTGCTATATATGTTGGCTTCAGTAGGTTCAGGTTCACTGTTTGGAGTAGGATGCACTTAGATGAAATTTATCGACCTTGGTAGAAATGGAGAAGTCCTGTATGATTTGCAAGATTGAGTTCAGAAAGTCTTTGGCCAAAACAAGTATGAATACTAGAAAAAATTTTTCATAGGATTCACAAATAAACTCGAGTCAAGCCAATCTTACATAAGACTGACGATGGGATTTGATGAGTTCTCCATGACCTCCGTCAAGTCGGGACTCGCGATAGAAAGACTAAATCATACGATAACTGCACCTAGGGGTTTGTATTTTCATTCTACTGGATCGTCACTACATACTGCTAGGTATCATCGGTGGATTGTGAGACTCATCGGACGTCATCTTGATGATTGATGGCCCTCGAAGGATAGAATTGAAAATGTTTCAATCCATCAAAAATGATTTCGATGATATTGTGATAGAGATCATAATATATCTCACTACCAGATAGAATGGAACCTATGGGATCACACATTAAGGGATTTAATCTTGAATTTGCCAATTGGGCTTATGAAGTTTCAATTGGGTTAAAGTTTATTTGAAACTCTATTAGGTTTATGAGAATCATGCTAGCACATGGTTAAACCTAATTCTTCTCGAGACTTTGATTTGATCAAGTCCATAGCCTTGAATCTAAACTAAATTCATTTGGATTTAATTGGGCTCTTAATTATAAGTCCAAGAGAATTTAATTAAGTCAATTAGTTGGCATAATTATCCTAACATTATCTCTTTCATATCTCCTAATTATCTCTAAGTATGCATGTGGAATAGATGGAAGAATGGGTGGTGTAAGTTTTCTTTTTTAAAAATTATTGAGCGTCATATCTTAGAGGGGCCCACCCCCTCTTATGTGTCATGGTATGAAGGAGAGAGGGTGGGGTCCATGCCCCATCTCTTATGGCTGAAGATCCCTTTATGGGGCGCCAAGAGTTGGCATCCCAACCACCTAACATGTATTCCATAGATGGCTATTGTACATGCTTAAAAGGACTGATTAATTATCTTTTATATCTGATTTTATTTGATCATATTTAAAAGATAGAGGATTCTTATGAGATAAGAATTTACCTTTTTAAGATGACAGGGTTTCTAATATGTGTCAGGGTTTATGTCTATTTAAAAAGAGGTCTCTAGGGTTTTTTAGTAATTAATTTTTCATCAAGAAAATCTTTCTTCTCTCCATCTCCACGCCTCCTCTCTCTCATATTCTTCCTTTCTATGCCCAAAGATTGGGTGTTCTCTTTTCCACATGCATAGAAGGAGTTTTAGTGACTTAAATATCAAGGATCGAGGAAAAGAAGAAGAAGGCTGCAGATCAAGGAGTTGATCTCTCAGTTAAGATCAAAAGAGTTGATCAAATTCCTCAAGGCCAAGGTTATTCTTGAGAAGAAGAATCTTCTACGAGAAGAAAAGTTCGAGATTGATCTCGATGGATATCCGTAGAGGCTGGATACGTATGCGGCTCCATCTTCTACGAATCTGAGATCATTTGAAGCGGTAAATTTCTACCCGCACAAAGGTAATGAGATATGATCTCATATTTTTTTTAAATTTTAGATTAATTATATGTGCTTTCTTCTGGACTTGAGTAGGTTTAGATCAGATATCTTGCATGTGGGGTTAAAGGGTTTAACCTGATTTATTTTTCGCTACATGTTTTCAAAATTTTAAAATCTACACATGCTGCTTACCCTGTTTACTATCAGTGGTATCAGAGCCAGATTTTTTGAAAATACATATAATCTGATTTTTAGGTTAGATCTGAAAGTTTTAATGATTTAAAATCAATTTTGTGCTGATATAAGGTTGTCCTGATATAGGGTTTATCCCCTATACTGCAAAGGTTGTCCTAGCATGAGATTGATTAGTTTTAAAAATTATTTTCAAAATAATAAAATTAAATCTTTTAGATCTAAAAATTAACATATATGATATGTATATTTTTGATTTAGATCTGAAATTAGAATGATTAAAAGTTCACATCAAACTGGTATAAGGTTATCCTGATATAGAGTTTACCCCCTATATTGTAAAGGTTGTCCTAGTTTGATGTGAATCAATTTTTGAAAAGATACTTTCAAAATATTTTAATCATTATTTTAAATATAATTTTATACATATTTGATATGTATAAATTTAATTTTAGATCTGAAATTAATATATTTGTGATGCATATTTAATTTAGATCTGAAACTACATATATTCGATATATGAAACTAGGTTTAGATCTGAAACAGTTTCAAGATCATAAGCCATTAATAGCATGCAATGAAATATAATCTAAAATCATTTTTAGATCTAAAATTAAGTTGTTGCATGTGGTTATGGGTTGAACAAATTAGGTCTAAGTGATCAAACTACAATTAGGATCTAATTGATTAGATCAGGCTAAAACTTATTTTTCGATTTTAAGCAGTTGATTGAACATAATCGATGGATGATTGGGATTAGATCAAAGAGATTCAAAGTCAACTTTAGTTGTAGTTGGTCGCATCGATTCATATTTTGATGTGAGTTGATTGACTCAAGATCAAAATTTGGCTCAATGGTTCGGGTCCATTTCAATAGGTTAATCTAATTGATTCTAATCGATCAATTTGGTGTCTAAGGTAAGTATTTAGATGGTGATTATTTAATTGATTCCGTTGTCTGATCTGACCAATTTTGATTGGTGTCTAAGGAAAGCAACGGGGGGACCCCCATGCATCTTAACTTACTTGGTCATATTGGGAGATTTAGTTTCGTATTAGGTTACTTGTTGACTCGAGTTTACCTATGCCAGCTAGGCTGGTTAGACATATTGGAAGATTTAGTTTCATATTAGGTTATTTGTTGACTCGAGTTCACCCATGCCAGCTAGGCTGGTTAGACATATTGATATGCTAATCTAATTTAATCAGTCAGATGTCAGATCTGTTGATTTAGAAGAGACCTAAATCCAAATCTCCTCATTAAATATTGAGTCTAGAGGTTTTCTATCATGGTAGAGATGCGGGTGCCTTCCTGACGTTGATCGTTCTCTGCTGGTTACAGTGGTTCGGTTGCATCGAGAAGGTACCACCACTCTATTGACATGTGATGTCTCAGGATAGAGATAGGGTTGGACCCAATAACTGTTAGGTGAGGATCTCAATGACGGCTTTGCATCTGCAGGTAAACGATGGGTTTGACTTAATTAAGAAATGTGCCAATAACTGTTAGGTGAGGCCACAGGACTTAGAGACCTAGCCCGCTGCATCTTGCTTAGTGAAGCAATGGATAAAGTATTGTCCACTCATTAGTCTGTACTCATCAATAACTGTTAGGTGAGGTGTGTATAGATTAATGAGACCGCAGTACCCACTTGAAACTGATCGCGTATAGATTTTCGTTTCTCCACCTGAGGAGTGTGGGAGATTTGAAAAAATAGTGAAAGTTTTTGGTTTGTTTTTAAAGTTTCTAAAATAAATAATATTATAAATATAAAATCTAATTAGAAATTATTCTCTCTATAGATAACCATGTCGAGTTCAAATCCTTTAGCCCGAATCTTCGATACAAATAGGTTGACCGGCATCAATTACAAAAATTGGCTCCGAAATTTGAGAATCGTTCTCAATTCCAAAAAGGTCACCCATGTCTTCGATCAGGAAGTGCCTGAGTTACCTGCTCGCTCATCCGCTGATCAATGAGCTACACTTGAGAAGTGGATGGACGAAGATAACAAAGCAAAGTGCTACATCTTAGCATCCATGTCCAATGATCTTTAGCAACAGCACGAAGACATGAGGACTGCCAAAGAAATGCTAGTTCACCTGTAAGAGTTGTATGGTGAACAGAGTCATACAACTCGTTTTGAAGTCTCTCGGACACTTTTCAGAGCAAAGATGCGTGATGGGCAGGCCGTCAGTGATCATTATTTGACAATGATCAAGGATATAGAGGAGCTTCAGAATCTCGGTATGAACATGGACAAGGAACTACAGGTAGATCTGATCCTTCAGTCTCTTTCTGACTCATATGGACAGTTCATTATGAACTACCATATGAATAAGATTGATACTACTTTGCTAAAGTTATTGAATATGCTGGTGACTGCAGAGGGCACCTTGAAAAGTTCAAGGGGCATAGTTCTGGTGTCGAGCGGGCTTCCTCCAAAAGGAAGTCTTCTTTCAAGAAGAAGAAAAAGCCTGCAAAGAAGCAAAAGAATGAGGCCAAGCCCAAGAAACAGGTTCCGAAGAAGGCCAACGATAAAGGAAAATGTTTCCATTGTAATGTTGAAGGCCACTGAGAAGGAACTGTCTGGCTTACCTGGCAACTGTCAAGAACAGAAAAAAAGATGGGCCTTCTGAAGGTACGTCTGAGTTGCTTATTATAGAAACTAACCTAACGATTTCTTCTTCTTCTAGTTGGATTCTTGATTCTGATTCAAGTGCTCATTTGTGCACTTCAATGTAGGGTCTTGAAAAAGTTAGGGGGCTGAGGGAAGGCGAGATCACTCTTCGAGTTGGTAATGGAGCAAGAGTTGCTGTTGTGACTATTGGAACCTACCCTTTGCGACTATTATTAGGATTTAGTTTGTTTTGAAAAATTGTTACTTTGTATCTGTAGCCAGTAGAAATTTGATTTCTATCTCTGTGCTGGCACAGGATAATTATAATTTCTATTTTAATAAAGATATGTATTCTATTTATTTTGGAAATAAACTTGTGGTACATGCTTTCTTAATTGACGATCTTTATCATTTGCATACTGATGTAAGTGTAAACATTAACGAGCAAATTGTGAATGTCATAGGGTCTAAGAGATCTAGAGATAGGATCAGCCAAAAGTATCTTTGGCACCTTAGGCTAGGCCATATTGGAGAGGACAGACTCAACAAACTGGAAAAAGATGATCTTCTTGGATCATTGACTTTCGAGTCTTATTCAGTCTGTGAATCATGTCTTCAAGAAAAAATGGCCAAATTGCCTTTTATGGGACAAGGAGAAAGGGCCACTGAGATATTAGTCCTGGTACACACTGACGTGTGTGGTCCATTTGATGTAGAAGCTAGGGGTGGCTATATCTACTTCATAATCTTTGCTGATGATTATTTATGGTATAGTTTTGTGTATCTGATGCACCGAAAGTCTAAAGTCTTTAAAAAGTTCATAAAATTCAGACATGAAGTAGAAAAACAGATCGAAAAATCCATAAAGGTTCTTCGATCAGATCGAGGAGGAGAATATCTTAGTGAAAAATTTCGGATCTATCTCAAGAAAAATAGCATAGTCTCACAATGGACACCTCCAGGGACACCTCAACTCAATGGGATATCTGAGAGGAAGAATCGAATCCTATTGGATATAGTTTGGTCTATGATGAGCTTCACAGATCTTCCTGACTTTCTTTGGGGACATGCTTTGCTGTCTGCGATTCATCTCTTGAAACGGGTTCCCTCTAAATCCGTTCCTACTACACCATATGAGTTATGGCATGGTAAGAAATCGACTCTTGGGTACTTCAAGATTTGGGGATGTCTGGCCCATATCAAGAGACAGCAGGCGGACAAGTTAGAGGCTAGGTCCTTTAGGACTCATTTTATAGGGTATCCTAAGAAAATCATGGGATACTACTTTTATATTCCTAAGGATCACAATGTGATTGTGAGCCATCATGCCGTATATCTGAAAAAAGAGTTTATCCAAGATGGAGGCAGTGGGAGAAAGATTGAGCTCGAAGAGAAAGTCTCTGAAGAGCATCGAGTCCAAGAACCTGAACCCAGTAACGAGCCAGTAGATATGATACCTCCTCCACCTCGTAGATCAAGTAGGGTCTCCCATCCTACTGAAAGATACTTAGGTATTCTTATAAAGAATTTAGAGGAAGCATTCCTTGTGGGAGATAGGGATATTAGGAATGATCCCAAAATCTATGATGAGGCAATATTAAATGTAGACTTCGAGAAATGGATGGAAGCAATGAAGTCAGAAATTGACTCCATGCATTCCAACAAGGTTTGGTCCTTAGTAGATCCACCTGAAGGTATTATACCTATTGGGTGTAAATGAATTTACAAAAGGAAGATTGGGTCGGATGGTAAGGTAGAGACCTATAAGGCAAGACTAGTTGCGAAAGGTTATAGTCCATGCGAAGGCATCGACTATCATGAAACATTTTCTCCTGTAGTCATGCTGAAATCCATCCGTACTCTGCTTGCTATAGCAGCATTCAATGATTATGAAATTTGGCAGATGGATGTGAAAATAGCTTTCCTAAATGGATATCTTGAGGAAGATATCTATATGGAGCAGCCTCTGGATTTTATGTCCAGTGATAGTGATGACAAGGTCTGCAAGCTGCAAAGATCCATATATGGACTCAAGTAAGCATCTCGGAGTTAGAGCACTCGCTTCAATAATGTGATCAAAACGTTTGATTTCATTAAAAATGAGGAGGAGCTATATGTGTATAAAAAGATCAATTGGAGTGCTGTCACATTCCTCATATTGTACGTAAATGACATCCTCCTGATTGGGAATGATATTCCCATGCTGACATCGGTCAAAGTATGATTCTCGAAAGAGTTTGCCATGAAAGATTTAGGAGAAGCTTCCTACATTCTTGGTATAAAAGTCTATAGAGATAGATCTAAGAGAATGATATGACTCTCACAGTATATGTACATAGAGGAGGTGTTGAAGAGATTCAGTATGGAAAACTCCAAAAGGGATCTTTTGCCTCTTAGACATGGCATTCATCTCTCCAAGAAGATGTGTCCAGACACACCTGAGGAGATCCAACGTATGAGCAAGATCCCTTATGCTTCGTTAATAGGGAGCCTCATATGTGCCATGTTATGTACACGTCCTGATATAGCACTTACTGTGAGTATCACAAGTAGATATCAGGCAAATCTAGGTGAAGAATACTGGATTGCTGTTAAAAATATCCTTAAGTACTTGAGAAGGACTAAGAATTTAATGTTGGTCTTTGGTGGAGGATCAGAGCTGAAAGTTGAGGGATACACTGATTCAGACTTTATGGCTGATGTCGATGATAGAAAGTCTACATCGGAGTGTATCTTCTTGTATAATGATGGTACTGTTAGCTGAAAGAGTTTCAAGCAGCCAATCATTGCAGATTCGACTATGGAAGCTGAGTACATCACCACCTCTGGAGCTGCTAAGGAAGCCTTTTGGTTCAAAAAGTTTCTTACAGAGCTGGGTGTGATACCATCAGATACCATTGCACTGCACTGTGACAACAACGGCACCATAACCCTTGCTAAGGAGCCCAGGTTTCATCAGAAGTCCAAACATATAGAGCGACGATTTTACATCATACGCGAATACCTCGAGAAGAAGTTCGTCGAGATGCAGAGAGTTGACTCCGCGCTAAATGTAACGGACCCGCTAACCAAGCCTCTCAGCCAACAGAAGATCGAAGCTCACCTTGAGAAGATAGGTCTAAGGTATATGGTCAATTGTCTTTAGGTCAAGTAAAAATTTGTTGGATTTGTGTCCTAGAAGTCAATTGTTGGCTGACAATTATATATTTTCAGGACCTAAATTTGTACTTATAATACTTTCATTATAAATAAAAGACTTTTTCTTTCCAGTCATGCTTATGTGTCCATGATTTATCCTAGAAATTAACAAAGATGATTTTTGTATATTCTTAAATAATTAAGAATTTGAGACATACATTAATTAGTGATTAATTTCTAAGTGCTCCCGATCAAGGGATCATCACGAAGGATAGTGATCAATCCATTTGAGATCGGTGCATGGTTCACCTCCCTTGTGGGTAGATGAATCTTGGATCTGTAGTGTAGAGACACTGGAGTGAAGGTGTAGGTGGTTGTTAGAGAACAACTTGCATTGAGTGTGACCAATACGAGAACCACATAGATGTCTACTCACTCGTCAGTGATCTTCTCGATGCTGCAGTGGTATGAGTGGTCCTTTGATCTGCGGTGATATTGGCTATTCACAGTAAGACTACTGAGTTTGACTGCACGTTCTCTTGGTTCCTAGCCATTCGGATCTTTGCTGTGTATGTTGGCTTCAGTAGGTTCAGATTCGCTGTTTGGAGTAGAATGCACCTAGATAAAATTTATCGACCTTGGTAGAAAAAGAGAAGTCTTATGTGATTTGTGAGATTGAGTTCAGAAATTTTTTGGCTAAAGCAAGTATGAATACTGAAAAAGAGTTTTCATGAAATTCATAAATGAACTCGAGTCGAGTCAATCTTACATAAAACTGACGATGGGGTTTGACGAGTTCTCCATGACCTCCGTCAAGTCGGGACTCACGATAGAAGGACTAAATCATACGATAACTGCACCTAGAGATTCGTATTTTCATTCTACTGGATCGTCACTACATACTGCTAGGTGTCACTGATGGATTGTGAGACTTATCGGGCGTCATCTTGATGATCGATGGCCCTTAAAAGGTAGAATTGAATATGTTCCAATCCATCGAAAAGAGTTTCGATGATATTGTGATAGAGATCATAATATATCTCACTACCAGATAGAATGGAACATATGGAGTCGCACATTAAGAGATTTAATCTCGAATTTGCCAATTGGGCTTATGAAGTTCCAATTGGGTTAAGATTTATTTGAAACTTTGTTAGGTTCATGAGAATCATGCTAGCACATGGTTAAACCTAATTCTTTTTGAGACTTTGATTTGATCGAGTCCATAGCCTTGAACCTAATCTAAATTCATTTGGATTTAATTGGGCTCTTAATTATAAGTCCAAGAGGATTTAATTAAATCAATTAGTTGGCATAATTATCCTAACATTATCTTTTCTATATCTCCTAATTATCTCTAAGTATGCATGGAGAATAGATGGAAGAATGGGTGGTGCAATTTTTTTTTTTGAAAATTATTGAGCGCCATATCCTAGAGGGGCCTACCCCCTCTTATGTGTCATGATGTGAAAGAGAGAGAGTGGGGTCCATACCCCATCTCTTATGGTTGGAGATCCTTTTGTGGGGCGCCAAGAGTTGGCGTCCCAACCACCTGACATGTATTCCATGGATGGCTATTGTACATGCTTAAAAGGGCTGATTAATGATCTTTTATATCTGATTTTATTTGGTATAAATCATATTTAAAAGGTAGAGGATTCTTATGAGATAAGGATCTACCTTTTTAAGATGACAGGATTTCTAATATGTGTCGGGGCTTATGTCTATTTAAAGGGAGGTCTCTAGGATTTTTTAGTAATTGATTTTTCATCAAGAAAACCTTCTTTCTCCATCTCCACGCCTCCTCTCTCTCATATTTTTTCTTTCTATACCCAAAAGTTGGGTGTTCTCTCTTCCACATGTCTAGAAGGAGTTCTGATGACTTAGAGATCAAGGATCGAAAAGAAAAAGAAGACTGCAGATCAAGGAGTTGATCTCTCAGTTAAGATCAAAATAATTGATCAGAGTCATACTCGTAGAGGTTGGACATGTGTGCGGCTCTATCTTCTATGAATCCGAGATCATTTGAAGCGGTGAATTTCTATCCGCGCAAAGATAATGAGATATGATCTCATATTTTTTTTAAATTTTAGATTAATTATATGTGATTTTTTTTGAGCTTAGGTAGGTTTAGATCTGATATCTTGCACGTGGGGTTAAAGAATTTAACCCGATTTATTTTTCACTGCATGTTTTGAAAATTTTAAAATCTACACATACTGCCTACCCTGTTTACTATCAGTAATCTACTAAAAAACGTGACAATACCAATTACTTGGCGACATATAGCTTAAAATCAACCATTCCTTGCATGAACTGCAATTTTTAATAATTTATTTTTATTATTTGTTTATTTTTGTAATTCTGCTTCTTTTGTTAATGCTGATCCATTGCAACTCCTCCCATTTCTTTTGTTAGATCCATTGGCTCTTTTAATCATATGATATTGCACCGAGTAGTAGAAGATTTTCTACTTGAACAATTAATTGCACGTATCTGTTCAGTGACCATTATAATGTTGAGAAAATACTTGCAAGTTGCAAGTATCATTCTTCATTGTGTCCTCCTCCAATTTTTTTCCCAAACTCTGAATTATTTTTTCTCAGTAAAAGATGAATAACGTCATTTTCTAGAAATTTGTTTATCCAAACTTAGAGCACATGTTCACAACTACGAAGGGCAGAAATATAAATCCAGAGATGGATCTTGTCCGATATTACCGGTGGGCCAATGGATATGTGGTGCCTATTTGCACAATAAGTAATAAATTGCCATGAAAAGGAGGTGGCTCTCTGATCCAAGAGTGATTTTTCTCTTTTGATAAAATAAAAACTGATACAATATCATACCTTACAAAAAGTTTCTAAGTGAAACAAAGAAGCAGAAATAGACAGACCAATACATTAAGTTCATAAACGTTTGAAGATGAAAAGTACAATATGTAGGATCTAAGAGTGATTTAATATACACAAATTCCACACTAAAATGATCCTCATTGTATGGTTGCCAATCAAATGATAGCAACAGGAAATGCATGCATGTCCAACTATTTCGTTTGAATATATCATGGTGGTTTATAAACAAGGTTTTAATAACGTTTTTATTGTATGGTAATCAACAAATACTTTTCAAATTACTACTGATCACTAAAATGTTTGCAGTGAGGATTATTTGCTCAAAAACTCTTTTTTTTTTTTTAAATAGTTTGAAATAATCACTGTTAAGCAATAACGTTAAAATAAAGCATAATAATAAAAAAATATTATTATTATCTCAATTACTATTCATTTGATTATGATAATAGTTTCTGGACCATACAATCATTTTTCAGAAACATTTGATGCAAAAAATTTAAATTTTGAGTGTTATATACAATATTTGTGGTAGCCGTTAAACTTTGCTTATGAACTCTCTCCGTAGGAAACTTGATTGCCGAGAGTTCTTCTAGCATGATGACACAAGTCTATCACTACGAGTCTACAAATTAAGTTGGTACGTTGATCTGATAGCTGTCCAATTCCAGGACATCTCATCTGTTGTCCTCCTTTCTGCTATCTCTCTCTTGACTTTGTCCCATCACATGCCCCCTAGCCTTGAATCTGCGAACCCGTGTGACCGTGTGGGGCCCCTAAGTGTACCTCTCGTCAAGTCCTCAATTATCTTTTTTTAATTATAATTCTTCTGTTTATTGATGGATCAGATCCACCAACTCAATATTAAATTAATCCAATTATAAAGCGATATGCTTGGTAAAGAAAAGATACAATGCGAGCACGTTGCCTTGTAATTGGATTGATCCACCGTTGAGTTGGTGAACTTAGTCCAACCAATACTCCCCGATGGGCAAAGAGGTCATTCCAAATAGCCCAATAAAAGCGACGGATGGTGGAGTGGAAAAATTAAAAATTATCTCCATGGTGCCCCATAAATAGCACTGGAGGTTGCATTTCTCTTCTCATAGAATTGCTGAGATCTTCCCCATTTCTATCGATCTTCCCCTCTTTTAGTTCTAAAACTATGGGTCTCAAGTTAAGGAATCTATCTGAGAAGGAACAAAAGAGAATAGTGCCAAGAAGAGGTGAAGTTAAGCGTCAGATCTTATGCTCTCTCTTTCGCAGCATCGGCGATGTCTCCAAGTCCATCATCTCTTATATCTTTTGTTCTCGCAGCACGACCACTCTCTGATATTCCTCATCCTAGTCTCATCATCTGCAATTGCTGACTGCTTGGAGATATTTTATTTTATTTTTTAACATTTTCATACAGTTCTCCATACTTTTTTTTTTCTATTTATATAAGGGTTGTTTTAATCTGATTTGTGCTATAGTGTCACTTCTCTTTCCTTTCTTTTCTTTTCACCTTCCTTCTTCTTCTTCTTCTTCTTCTTTTGTGTGTGTGTGTGTGAAAGCTCTGTCCATCATTGTTGTTGTGTCTCACAAGCAGTCGGATGTGGAATTTGGTGCCATTCGAATAGCAAAGTTACCGAAGGAAGGGGCGACGTGAAATGACGTTTATTCACATGCCAACGTTAGAGCATAAATGGCTATCTTGGGCCTTATTCCAGTGTGTTCCTCAGGTTATGACTCACGAGTTTTGGACCTCGCTAGGCCTAGAACAGAGTTCAGGCTAACCTAAAGCATTGGTACTTGTTCTCCCCCCCCCCCCCCCCCCCCCCTTTTGTTTTTTTTGCAAGAAATAAAGCGTTGGTACTTGCTCTCTTCAATTCGTTTGGTTTGGATTCATTATTGGTAACATGTTCTTAGTTCATGAACTTGACTTCTTGAATCAAACTGTTCCTCAATCACCTTGTCTCAACTTGATGCTCAAACTTGAGTTAGGATTACATTTTAGTTAGGAGCTTGGGTCAATTATGGACTTTCCCAAGTCAAATGGGGTTGGACTATACACTTAAATCTTGATTATTTGGACTATACACTTAAATCTTTGTTAGGAAAGGGTCTTCTTTCAAACGTGTGGGTTGTTATTTCAACAAAACCGCGGAACAAAACGTGTGGGATGTCAATATCTGTAAGAAAATTAATATCAGGGACATTAATGCGTCTTGGTTGGGATTGAAGTATACGGTGGAACACAATCTGTTGCGGTTAAAAATCAAATGATTCGGATGGCTGGATCGATCTTCACTCTCACATATATGAGGTATTATCTGTATCGATCCTATCATGCTCTGATAGCTTCAGTGAATCTTGATTATTTGGAGTCTCATAATTTATTTTTTAAAAAAATATTTCAGGAGAGAGAAGATCTCATTCCATATAAGTCAGAATTTTTTTTGACTCACAATCATTATGAGATTAAAGATTTTTTTTTTCTCATAATAATAGCTCTCCAAATCAAAGAGAGCTCTGTATGCTAAGGGTGGATCTTTTTTTTAGCATCATTTTGTTGCAGTTAAGGATTAGATGACCCGGTCTATTAGAGTTGGGTTCGTGACCCAGTTTTCCCTAGTTAGAATTATATGAAGGCCAAGAAACCCACTATGGTATCATTTGATTATGCCAATCACTGTCAGGAAATCATAATTATATAAAATTGAAATTTTTAGAGAATTTTTTAGAACAAGAAATGGAACATATACACATTATTAGGCACTGCTGTTTGGATTTTATATACCAGCTTCCAATTGCATTGGCCTGGACATTAATACTGAAGCTCTCTGGTTGGCCCGGGACCTTGCGACACTAAGCGAGCCAGCCAAACCCAACTAAGCCTATTAAGCTTAGTTGGGTTTCTGTTGAACCAAGGAAATCTGCTTCCCAGATTTTTGCATGTTCTTATTTTATTGATTTGATTTAATCACTAAACAAAGATTCCTTGGTTAGTTTGTCAACGCGGATACACGTCTGAACCAGAGAAGATGGCCCACGCGGGTCCGAGCCTTGGTCCGTTATAGAGAAATTCTTAATGCACCGCGGGTAGCGTAGAAAATTCAATATGGAGTGCAATATCTTATCCGATTGATTCATATAGTTATTATTTTTTAATATATATTTAATTTTTATAAATCGATTTTTTTATTTAAAAATTTTATATAATAAAAATATCGTTATTTTTTGAAAAAAATTATGACATCCTGTGACGTGATATAGCTCATAATATCATAATATGGCATAAGATATCATAATATAAGAGAGGCATTTCTGTCCAATCATTTTTTATTTTGTCCAATCACTTTTCAACACGTATTTAATGCCTACAGATCGATTTTTTTATTTAAAAATTTTAAATAATAAAAATATTTTTATTTTTTAAAAAAATTATCACATTCTGTGTATATTATGATTACAAAATAATATAACATGGACATATAATGTCAAAATTTTTTCAAAAAATAAAAATAATTATATAAAATTTTTAAATAAAAAAATAAATATAAAAATATTAAATATATATAAAAAATAATAATTATATTAGATTAATCGGAGAGTGCATCGGATTTTTTATATTGGTCATGGTGTAAAAAAAATTTTTGTAATTATTATAACTTATGAGTTGGTGTCGATTTTTTTATCTTTCTTTTTCTTTTATACAGCCAATAGGATCACATTAATTATTTTCAGGGATAGAGCACATTAATTATTGGGTAAGATAGTGACAATGACAGTTGGAGAGATAGAATATTGTTATATTGGGATTTATTGAGTTCCATCGTGTCACCAAAGGCACTTTTAGTGTTGGCATAGGATTGTGACAATAAAAGGCAAAGGGTAAGGTGGGGGTTAATTGCATTGGGTTTCGGTAACCCTGAGCATGTCGCGAAAGAAATAAAGAACTTCAACAATTCGGTGAAATAAATAAAAGAACAAGAGGACCATGTTTTTAAGAAAAAGAGTCACTACCCCTTAGTTGTTAGGCTAAAACGGTGAATGAAAAGAGGTTTGAGTGAAATAATGGCTTGGAGGGACCAGGTACTTATGTAGATATTGGTTGGCTTTGAGTGGGGTTTCAAATCGGCATTATGTGACCAAGGATATCGGGCTAGCATTATAACATGATACCATCTTTGCCATATCTTGAATTCATTATCTAGATTAATCATGTGATACAACCACATAAATTCTAGAACAATATCTTAAAAATTATATAAGACTTGTAAAATCAACAAAATATCCAATAATATTAGAATAATCATATCAATCATGAAATTCAACTAAATTAATCTAATTAGATAAGTCCATCATTATCAAATGATAAAATTTAATAAATTATAAAATTTAAATATTTATTTGATATCAGAGCTTAGGTTAATGATCATTAGGGACATGACAGACATGATAGAAGTGGTATCAGAGTTTAGATTTTAGATCATTAGAAATTTTTATGGAATTGGATCAAACTGCACAATAGAAGCATGGTAGATCTCACCATGGCTATAAAAGAGACCCCGCCTCCTCCACCTCCTCTTTGGCATATGCCTTTGAAAATCTCTCAATTATAGTTATGATTCTAGATTTTTCCATGAAGGATTTCTTGGAGTTTTTTTTGATGATGGGGCCATGGGATCTTACCAAAGTTGAGATAAGAATCCTTTCTTCTCTTTTCTTTCTATTTCAAAGCAGTTATTACATGCTCGATTTGTGCCAACTAGTCATTGGATTCGATGAGCCCTCTATTTTTGTGCTTTTTATTTCATCCGATTAGCCACCATCACCAAGTGTGGCCATGATGCGATCATCGCTATAGGTTGCCACCACAACCATTGCCGTAGGCCGCCCTCCTTTAGTTGCCGCTATCCCTAGAGCTCTGTTTTTTTTTTTCTTTTCTAAGAAAGAGAGAGAGAGAGCCTTCCCTCTTGTCTCCTCTCTTTGCCTCTTTACTTTCCCTTCCTTTCTCTGTTTAATTGATTCGAGGGGTTGAGTGAAGGGATACATAAGACACAGTAGTTTACCCTAGTAATTTTGTAGATGGTATGGAGTTGTCGATTATCCCTTTTATGGTTTTGATATTTGGTTTGAATTCTGTAGGAAAGTAGCCATCTACGGAAGAAAATATTGAGTAGGATATTGTACACTCTAATTTTTAAATTGAGATATGGATTAAGTTGAGTTTGTCAATAGCAGAAGTAATATATGATTCTTTATAAATTTATGTATCATATGTTACTGATCTTAGTTTGCATAGACTTTGGCACTTACGTGCATCAAATTTTGCAAAAGAATATAATGATCTTGAAATGTATTTACTTAACATACATATAATTAAATTATATATATATATATATATGAATGATGGGTTGTAGTGCCCCGAATTAGCCACATTATTGATGTCCCATCATGAGCTAGAAATATGGTACTTGTTGATGCCCCAATACAGGCTGGACATATGATATTATTGGCGCTCTACCATAGGTTAGAAATATGGTACTATTGATGACTTGCCACAGATCAAAAATATAGTAGTATCAATGCTTCGCCATAAGCTAGATGTGATTATGGTAGTCCATAATTGAAGACTAAATATTATCGGATCCAATATATGCTCATCTAAATTTTTTTTTATGCGATTTATTATATAAGAATATATGTGTTTGCTATGCATATTTTATAATTTTGATATTTTGTGGCATATAATTTACATCATTGATAATTATTTGATAATAATTATTTATTATCATTTTATTGATGTGTATGTGTAAGAATTTTTATTGGACTGTAAAGCTCACTCTGCATCTTTACTTCTTCTTTCAAAGTCGTAGGATACTTAAGCTCCAATGTAAGTGCATCCTCTCTCTACTGTCCATTATCACTAAGTCTAAAAATTTAATGCATCTCTTTTTATTTTCTGTAAAAAAATTAATGTGTTCCTTTAGCTTTTTTTATTCATTTCACTTAATAGTTAAAATTTTTTTATGTTTGTTGGTCATGTGCTTACCCTCTATTTGGTACGAAGGATGGATTAATGGAAGGATTGATAGGAAAGGAAAGATAAATAAGAGAAAGGATGGATGGAAGATATGAATTTTTTTTTTCTTTATTTGATAAAATATGAAAAGATAGATATGAATGATTCCCTCCTCTATTTGATATAGAAAGAAAAAGAATAAAAAAAATGATGGATAATATTTATAAACTTTTTTATTAAACTATACTATTCTAAAAAATATTATTATTATTTTTAATTTATAATACTTATTTGTACTGTAGAAGTGAAGCAAAATATAAATTATAATCTTTAAAATTTTTAATTATATAAATTTTTAATTATATATTAAATAATTTTATATAATTATATATATATTAATTACATAAATAACTAATTAATGTATATAGTTAATTATTTTTATTCAAATAGTTAACTTAAAAATAGTAAATGTAAATAAAGAATAGTAGACAATTTTAATTATTTACTTATAATTATAGACATTATGTGTTAAAATTAAAATAATTAGTAACAAAATTTAATAGTATAGGTAAAATAAAAAATATATATATAAAATAAAAAAATGAAGAAATATTAAGATTTTATTAAAAAAATTAATAAGAAATATTTTGTCAATATAAAAATTCACCTCTCATAGCATTCCTTAATTTGAAAAGATGTAAAACGATAGGCCTAGATGGATGGACAATCTCTTTTTTCATCCATCTTTCCTAAAATTTTTTAAACCAAATGGTAGATGGAGACTATCCATCCTTCCTTTTATGATCCCAATCAAATACAGAAAAAACTCTAATATAAGTGCATCCTCTCTCTACTTTCTATTATCACTATCTAAACCCAAAAATTTAATGCATTTCTTTTTATATTCTAAAAAAAATTAATATGGTCCTTTAATTCTTCTATTCATCTCACCTAATAGTTAAAATTTTTTTATTTTTATTGATCACGTGCTTTTCTTCTTCTCGTGACCCTAACTAAACACAAGATAAACTCTAATGCAAGTGCATACTCCCTCTACTTTCCATTATCACTATCTATGCCCAAAAATTTGACGCATCTGCTTTTATTTTCTGAAAAAAATTAATCCATTCCTTCAGTGCTTCTATTTATTTCACCTAATAGTTAAAACTTCTTTATTTTTGTTAATCATGTGCTTAATACTTGGGATAATGGATGAAATGCCGAACAGGTAGAGTATCACTGATACCAGTTAAATGATTAATTTTGTAACTATTATCTAATTTTGTTGATGTTGTATTCAAATTACATATCTCGCATATTCTATGGGATTTTCTCCCAAAGGGTAAGTAACTGTGTCACGTGGCCGATCCAGGTGTGACACTCGAGTTTAATGATTTTTAAGATATGGCTAAAGGGTACTACACTTCAATATTTCAGGTCTATCTCCTCTTTTGTTTGTTGTTCGGCTATCTTACAAATACCCCATCCAAAACTCATTCATCCCACCCCTTACAAGCGCAAACGTCTGTTTCATTCCATCTTGTCATGGACTCCAGCCCCGCCGCCCCCTCAAACCTTTCTTCCGACCTTAACAAAGAAAAAGACTGCCATGCTCGCACGCTATACGACTTCTCTCTCCTCCGAAAAGAAACCGAGATACCCCAAGCGTTCAGTTGGCCCACTTCTCTGAGGCCCAATGCTGTAGAAGAGCTCAAGGCCCCCGTGGTGGACATTCAGAGCCCGTTCTTTTGTAGGTAAAAAATTTACTCATGAAACTATATTTTTCTGAGTAAGTATTTCCCAGGTAACATTTAGACAAAAAAATAACTTACCTATGTTCTTTTATACATGAGAAAGTGGTTTTGAAATCTGTTACCCATGTTCTTTTGCATTATTACTTTCCCGGGTAAGTTGCTAAACTTTATCCATATTTCCCATAATACCCTTTATGCTTCTTGGGTCAAATTTGATGATTTATTTATAAAGCTTAATTTTTTTTGTACCAAATTAAGTAATTTTTTTTTGTACCAAACTAAGCTTTTAGTCTATGCCAAATTATCCTAACATAATAAAATTATCAACTTCTAATAAAGATATATTTTATTAGTTGAGTTATTAGGCATTAACGATAGAAGCATCGGAAAAAGAATATTTTAAGAATAAAATTAAGAGATCACTTTACCGGTTGATGGGAAAATCATTTAGCCATCTCCTGGATGGATAAAATTTTCCTCCTATTTCATGGGTAAATGTCACTCATGAAAAATAATTTACCTATCTTGAAATCTGTGAGAATATGAGTAAGTTGATCAATAAAAAAATTGATCAATTTTTTCATGATATTTCTCCAAAGAGACGAGCCATCCGCTCGCTAAGCTGCCGAGATCGTCCGTGCTGCCTGCAGCACTTACGGCTTCTTCCGGGTTATCAACCACGGCATCGACCCATCTCTTTCTCATGATGCAATGAGTTCCCTGGAAGAATTCTTCCAGCTCCCTTTGGACGCCAAGCTAAGAATCCACCGGCACCCCGGGAGCTTTTGGGGCTACACCGTAGCGCATCTCGACCGCACTTCCTCAAAGTTGCCTTGGAGGGAAATGCGGTCCCTCGGCAACAACAGTGTTGCATCTGAGAATGGCATCGTCGACTACTTCAAGTCCGTCTCTGGGAAGGATTTCGAGCCGATGGGGTATGCATGCATGATTAATTTCTTAATTTATACTACGCATTTTGAAATTAATTAACTTTTAATTTGAAAGACGTCATACAATGTAACGCGAAGGTTTGGTTGATTAATTTCCTTGTAGCAGATGGGTCTACGACAGATATTTTAGAGAAGTGAAGGAGTTGTCTCTAAAGATCTTGGAGCTTTTGGCGATCGGTTTGGGTTCGGATCGAGAGTATTTTCAAGAATTCTTCAAGTACGGAGAATTGAACATGAGATGTATCAGCTATCCGCCATGCCAAAAGCCCGAGGAGGTGCTGGGGATCGGGCCACACTGCGACCCGTCAGCGCTGACAGTGCTACAACAAGACCAAGTGGAAGGGTTTGAGGTGTTTGTGGAGGGGAAATGGCAGCGAATTTCCCCGCGGCCTGAAGCACTGGTAATCAACATTGGAGAAATATTCATGGTAATCTCTTCTTCTCCTTCCAGCTCTCTGTGTTTTTTTTCTATTTTTTTTGGGAGTGTGAGGTGGGTATGTCAACGTTTCTTTGATGCGCATGCTGACAACTCTAGCTGACACAGCAATTTCAGGTGGCAACCGACCGAGGACTCCGGAAACTTCTGAAAGGGGAACTTGTTCAGTTGTTCCTGCGTTTTGGCTGCCATTTGATTTTTTATTTGTGCGCAACATTATATTTAAAAAAAAGTCAACCGCATGGATCTTCTGCTTTGCACCGTATGATGCGGGGTACAGCATATCTCATTCATCATATGGTGGACGATCGTGCATGATTATATATAATAGATGTATATTCATACACAGCCATTTATCATATGATAGACAATATACCATGCATTACACCATGTGGTGCACAGCAAAGAATTCGAGTTCAAAAATTAATAACCGGTCCATCTTTTAACCATGCCTTAATCGTTAACCTCCGTGGACCGTGGACTGGATTTATAACATCCGATCGACAGACTGGTTTGATTTTAACTATAAATTTTTGGAAGACAAAAATACCCTTCATATTTCTTTATACCCAATTCTCCTAATCCTTTCCGACTTTCCCACTCCCATATTGACAAACTCCATATTCCCCTGCATCCTCTCCCATCTCGCCACCTCCGTCCGTATGTCTCTTCCACCTCGCCCCTCTCTGGTTCGATCGCTATAAATTTTTCTCCACCTTGTTACAAAATAATTAATCTTTTATCTCTAATCAAGATCTCCTCATCCATAACAACTATCTAGCTCTTACATCTATTCCACAGCCATCCTCCTCTATCTTCTACTGCCCTTTCAGCTTTGCTGGCATTCCCCATCTCGGCTCTCTCTCTCTCTCTCTCTCTCTCTCTCCCTTCTTGCACATGACATAAGGTCAGTGTCTGACCCCGATCCACTGCCATTGTTGGAGATATTAGTTTTTTTTTTTTTGATTGGATGGGAGGCTTTTTTTAAAAAAATATTTTTTTGATTGTATATTTTTTAAAATATTTAAAAGAAATTCAACGCATGTGCTGGGACAAGAGGTTATTGGTGGGTCGTTTCAATCCACATTGATAAAACTTCAGCATGTCCTAGTTGGTTGATCGAGTCAATTTCAAGTAAAATTGGGTGAAATCGTATCAAACCAATTCAGATTTGATTTTGCAGTAATCTAGATCTAATTGGTCATGAACTTAATCAGGATGAATCAAATTTCTAGATTTGGATTAAATAAAATAAATGAACCTGATATAATACAGAACAAACCATTATGCACCTTAAACAAATTTTATTGTCTTTCGGTTTATCAATTTTGTTAACAACTGTTTGCAAGAAAGGATAACTAGACGGTTTGCGGCTTCTCATCATGCTTTTACATGCCAAGATAATGTATGCTTGACAAGACCTGGCCTTGCTTTTATACATGCAAAATAATTTATGTTTAGTAAAATATCTAACATAGCATAGTCATTAATTGAGGTGAATACTCACAGAATTTATGATATAACATGTACAGTGGCATATTAAGTGCATAAATGTATCTAACAACAGTACACTAGAGGATATTAACTGTATATTACATTATATTAATTGTCTACTATGGTATATTAACTGTGTGCATATATACAGTAATTGTGTACAAGAGGACATTAACTGTGTACAGTATTATATTAATCGTATACTATATTATATTAATTATATACTATAATATACTAATTGTTTACTATGGTATATTATGTGTATATATATATCTAGTGGTGATGGAGGACAAGAACCGATAGCCCCCAATAGTGATTTTAAATTGATGAAGGGAACGATGTAGGGTTATTGTTGGAGTTTAATTGTGTATTGTACCATATTAACTGTATATCATTGTATATTAACTATATATTATATTTATATTAATTATGTACTGCATTATATTAAATGTGTAGTTTAGTATATTAAGTTTGCACCGTTCTGTATTAAGTGCATACCATCCAATATTAAGTGTGTACATAACATTATATTAACTATATGCCGTGGAATATTAAGAATATACACACATCGTGGTGGCAAAGAATATGATGAAGCCTGATGCTTGGGGGCTGGGGTTGGATTGTTAATATCCCTAATAAAATATCATGAAGGAAAAGCTACAAACTAAGCCCGTTAATGTTATCCCCATCTGAAAATGACAGAGGAAAAGCTTGCTTCTTTTTGGCAGTATAGGGTAATTAATACATAAAAACAAATAATGCTCTAATCTTGCTGATAGATAAAGGCGATATTTTGAAAGGATTTTTTTTAAAAAAAAAATTTCTGAAGGTTGCTTTGCTTAATCTTGTAATAATCTCATCGGGATCGGATGCTCGACGGGGGTATTTTTGACATTTTAACTTTAAAGATGCGGCCTTAGGGACTGTAAGTTACAATATGAAATATCTTGTGGACCGCAAATAAATATCCCAGTCAACAGGAAGTGTTTGTTACGCCCCGGTCCACGGGGCACCCCAAAATAAATACCATATTTTTTTAACCTAGTGAGGTATGTTCTCTACAAGATTATGCCAGCTCCATGCATGGTTATGCTAATTATGTGCACAGGTGAGGGATAAAGACGGAGTAAAATACTTATTAAACAGATTCAAGATAAAATTAAAGTCAATCTAGGAGGCAGACCACAGTTATTCCTGTTTGGGGAAAAACTCTGTACTAACACCAATACACAAAAAATTGAAAATTATGATTAGTACACTTGGGTGTTTTGGTGGCAACCCTCCTAATCACAGCTAGATGTCTTTTTAATATAACCCAAGCTTTCTGAGATTGGCTGAGACGGCTGATGTCAGTCTTTGGGCCATAGCTACTACGCTTGCGGCTGTTGGACCTCACAATTTTATCCTTTGAACTTTGGTCCAAAAGGCATCTCTTGATGATGGAGTGTGCTTCTATCTCATATAAGATAGAGTATCTCTAACTCACGACTGATGTGAGACTAAAACTCCAACAATAATCATGGATCTAAAGATATCTCAAGTACTGTTAGTTTTTATTATAGCCAATGCCCTGTTGCATCTGTCATCGGAGAAGAGCACCGGTAAAAGAAGTCCGCACTGATTGGAGTTATGTCCGACGAGGATCCTCTAATGCTTAAATCAGTGGAGAGTGGTGAACAGCAGATGAAAATTTTGAATAGTAGAGTCTCAGCCCAGAATTGTCTTACCCGTGCTATTCATTTACCTCCCTTTTATAGATGATTCAGATATAACTGTTAAGCACGTAGTCCCACTTTTTATGGCACTAAATTATCAGACCATAATCATAGAGTTAATGGGCTATTTATGCCCGTTAATAATCGTGACATGTAGTTGATAACCGTTTATAATGGTTAGATATATAGGTTCCGCATATTCCGGCATCATGTGATCATGGGAAGATAAGCCGACTATATGTCGATAGTCATGAAGATCCGAATGAGCATCAGTCGGTAACTCTGATATGCCAATGATCATCGATCGGATATTAACTGAATTATCATGGTTGTCCGTTGATGGTTGAAAATAGCTGACCATAGATCGATCAACTGATTGTCAGTCGGTATGCTGTGTTTACGAAGCTGACTTATAGTCAGAATCGAGGGTCGATAGAATTATCCCAACAGTTGCCCCCCACTCCCAAGTCCAAGGTGGCCTAATGTGCATATTGTCACGTGGTCTGTCACGTTGGATGAAGGAAGTTGTTGCTTCGAGCTTCGATTCAGCTGCTAGCATTAATAATTTTTTAAAATATAAGAGATCTTCAGTTATTTTATTGTTTTGATAATTGTGAGATCATCATTGGACTGTCATTTCGAAAAGATAATTCATCGTCCGGAGAATCCGAATGATTTGATTCTGACTAATAGGTCGTGTCTACATGTCCAAATGTCATTGGCTCTGTATCCTTCATGCGGATAACAGTGAAGTGGTGTGATCTGGAAGCAGGTACATCGAACCATCCGACCAACGATCGATCTTGATGTCGTCACGTGTTGACATATGAGGAGATCCTGATTTAATTGATTTCATCCGGACCGTTGAGAGGTCTTATATATATAAAGTTACTTTAATCCAGGCTTTACTTTTGTATTTGTCGCCTCTCTGCAACAGAAGATTTTGCTGCCCTAATACTAGGAGCTTTCTGGATTGTCTTTTGCACATCTTTGGCTTCAAATCGAGTTTTCCTTCTTTCTCCTAGAGTTTTTCTCTTAGGATTTTCTCCTCTTTTCTAGTTTTTTTAATTTTCATGGCTAGTAAGAAGGCTTTATCTTCTTGAGATAGTCGGTCGAAGAATCCAACCGATGACTCCCTTTTAGATCTGAAAATGAAAGTTTCTTCCTTATCCGGACCCAATGTTAACGACTCTGGGAATAGTACCATATCCTGGAGCAGTATCGGCTTTCCGCCCCTGGTCGGATGGTCGAGTAAATTCTCCTCCTCCAGGCCAAGTCGCATTTTATGTCAAAGACCTTCGGACCGATCTTCGATTCTCAATTTCGAAGTTCATTTGAAATCTTCTTGATTACTATGATCTTTGTCCTGCTCAGCAGGCTCCAAATTTCATCCGACTAATCATTAGCTTTGCCTTGTTATGTCGGTTTATCCCGATCGAACCTCATCCTTCTCTCTTTCGGTCTTTCTTTATTCTTTATCCTCATCCCAAGGTCAAGGGTTGGTGGTTCTTCAACCCGAGAAAAGATCTTTCTTTCATCTCCGTCTTCTATCGTCCATTCATAGATGGAAGAATAATTTTGCTTTGCCTCTTCTTCTTTTTTTGGAGCTTTTCTTCATGTAGGGGCGATCCAAGAACTAGCCCCAACAAGAATAGTCGGGTAGATGCCAATGATCGGGAAGACTTCATCTGACTAAAAAATATAGAAGTTCCACCGCAATGAGAGCTGATGACTGAATAAGCTCTCTACGATGCGGACTTAGTTTGGTAACTTTCTTAGTACAACATAGTCGGTCATTTTACTTTTTTTTTGTTTGTTTCTAAGCTTTGTACTGATCTTTTTATTTTGATTGCAGCTATGCGGACAAGAACACGAGTATCAGCCACTGACATCCGCACACATGCTGCCAAGAAGAAGGCAGTAACTGAAGTTGGATCTTCCCGACCACCGAAGAAGAGTCGGATCACTACTCCATCGGTACCGACAAGGGAAACCAATATTCCGTCAGAGATAGTTCTCAAGCCAGTCCTGGCGTTGTCAGTCCCGACAACGCTTCTTCCGATGAAGCGCCATCTGCTGAAGTTGGGATGGCGAGAGACGACGGAGCTGTGGTAGAACTATCGGCGGCTCCATCAGTGGGGGTTTAGGCTGATCGGTTGCGATCGAACCTCACAGTCAGCAGCTGTGCCAGTCATTCCTCCAACGAAATGGTCTTGAGCACAATCAAGTACTAATTTTCAACAGTCTCAAGCACGTGATCACCAACTAAAGAACGGAGGAAGGCACCGACAGGTTCGCCAATGATGGATTATCTGCGGGCCTTCCCACACTCTTCGATATCATGATATCTGAAGGTGAGTCGGCCTTGGCCAGGTGGCTCATCGAAGCTGTCCTTCTCTTGACAGATAGAGAGAACAGGAAGAGTCGGACGGTGATCGAAATATTCTCTTCTTCTATCTGACGATACTTAGGATAATTTTCTGACATTCTTTTTTTTTTATCTGACTTGACTTATCTTCTATTTTCAATGGGTGCATGATATGCACGCTTTGGAGAGCGAGTATCAGAAGATCATCGATTTTCATCAATCTTGGATGGATAAGGTGGCAGCCGTCATCGCTGAAAAGAATGCTGTCGTGAAAAAATTTCAGGCGGCAACTGAACAGGAGAAGAAGCTTCAGGAAGAAGTCTCCCATATGACGGTCGACCTTCAGTCCTCCAAAGCCGAGCTTGAGTCAGCTCATCAAAATATCACATCTTTCGAATCTTGGATCAGGAGTAAGGACTCCATCCATTGGCTCTGGAGAGAGAGGGATGGATGTATTGAAGAGTTGGAAGCGGAGCGCGAAAGGCATCAGGCCACCCTGAAAAGGCTGGCACTGGCCGATGCTGAGTCAACCTCTACAAGAGCTGAAGCTGAGTCAGTGAGGGATGCTCTAAGTCTGACCATTGAGAACTACAAGAATTTGAAAGAATTCAAGGAAAAAATTTTCGAAGGCGGATGTGCTATCTACTACATCGGATACGAGGACGGTCGAGATGGGTCGGTAAATTGTATCCGAATTTGGACTTGAGCGGCATCGTTCCTCCTATTTTAGAAGAAGCTACTGAAGAGGGCACTGCACCGACTGAAGATGATATACCGATTGCATCAGGACCTGCTCCAACCATCGAAAGCTGCACTGGAGCAGGGAGATGAAAAAATGATTGGTGATTGGTGTAGCATTTTCACTTTCTTTTTGTAATTAAATTTTGTAATCGGATTTTGATTCAATTTTTATAATTTTTTTTTCAATGAATGAAAAGAAAAATTTTCAAAACATAAATTCTCTCTTCTTTTTGTGTACTTTCAATATTGTAGAATCATAGTTGGACAATCGAATACCGATCGACGAATCAAATATTCAGTAATAACAGTTGTAGAATTTATCCATTAGTCAAATGTCGATAGACATACTTTACCTTTTAGGTATTTGGATAGATGATGATAAGTCGAATATCTTTTGATTGATCGTAGTCAAGTTGGTATGTCTAGATATTTGATAAACGGTAGTAAGCCGAATATCCTTTGACTGACTATAGTCAAGTCGGTTATTTTTGATTCAACTGAGATCGAATCGGTATAATATTTTGTTTAGTTAAAACTAAGTCGGCATAAGTAGTTATTCGACTAGAGTCGGTTTTTATTGTAAAAATTAAAATATAGTAGGTGTGTCGATTTTTATAGTAAAAAATTGAGATACAGTCGATAAGAATTGACCGTTCATTTATCGGTCTACTATCATTTTGTAGTTGCCTAAAGCATTCATGATTCTGAAATTCAATATTTCATTCTGAATATTGTACATATGAAAGAATAGTACCCGACAAGTTAATCGCATAAGGATGCGAAGAAATTTTTTTTATTTTCTTCCTTTTCATTTGCATGACATTAGTTATTTTTATTATGAGATATTATATTTTATCATTTGCTGCATCATATTTTTATGATTATGATAAACTTCATAGATTAGGACAATAATTTTAGGACCATGATGAGATCATGTCAGTGAGACCTAAAATCTTGATAGTCCCAATCTAAAATATTTTTTATCATTGGATCATCGAGTCGGAGATCGATGATTTCGATAAGACTGGTACATCCTATGTATGCTCGATGGAGAGGATGGTTGATCTCACAATCACTTATGTAGTGTCACTAATATAAAGATGTAGGTACTTATTAGAGAATGAGTTCATTAAACTGATCCATCGAAAGAATATTTGATGGAGTCTTACAGCATGTCAACAGATGGCTCTTCAGTGGGAGTGGTGCATGTGATCCTTTGACCTGAGATCACTATGGTACCTTATGTACATGGATCCTTACTTTGGTTTATTCTCTAGCATACCACTTTGAGTTATGTGTGAGATATTCTGGATATGATGAAGTATGCATGAAGGTTGTGAGTGGTCAATAAAGAATCGATCACTCTTTGTAGGAGGAGAGAACATCGTATATGATCGCATAGGATGATGACTCTGAGAGTCTCTGACTAGAGCAGGGATGAACAGTAGAAATAGTTTCTACTAGTTCATCAATCGAGTCATCATCATCAGATCGAGATACATATGGATAGATATTTAGATTTGACATATTTTCATATCCATGACTTTTTTAGGATGTTGTGTGATCGAAGGATTGAATTACATGGTAACTCACCATAGAAGGATAATTTTGATATTTTCATCAAATTTTAAATCTTTCGGATAGTTATGACATGTTGCTAGATGTCAATCTTGACTTATGGACTCGTTAGAATTAAAAGAGTTTAATTCGAGGATCAATTAGGAAGAGTCCTAGTTGATTGAAACTCTTAAGCTGACCTAATCCAATCAAATTAGAGTTACGTCAAGAGTTTGGATCCACTGCTGGCTGGATTTGAAACCCAATGGATCACACACAACAGAAATTTGATCTTGGTCCAATCTATTTGGGTTTATTATAAATCCAATGGGTTAATTAAATTGCTAGCACATGAATTAATCTAAGTTTTCAATTGAGTTCAGTGCAAATGTATTTGTGCTAACCCTTTGCTTGTTGCCTTGACCTAATGTGATTGAGTTTGAACTATCTATTTATTAGTTGGTTTATCTGAATTTTATGAAAGAATTTCATGTGAATCCACCACCTCTATGCCAAAAACCACACGCCAATTTATTTGTGGTGTCATATTTATTTTGATAGTTAAGGAGAGGAGTCCTTCTCCTTTACTTATCTTAATTCTCTTACATTTTTTACACGTCCATTAATTTTGTGTGCCATTAGATGGCATCTTGGGACTTGTGGACGTGGAAAAGGAGGAGTCCTTTTCTAGGAAGGAACTTCATGCCAAAATAAATATGGGATGCCCACTTTTTGTGCATTGAAATGAAAGAGTCCATTTCATACTGAACTCTTGATTCCTTCCATTATTTCTACACATTTTCTTAATTCCTCATGACATATGATGATGCTTGGGGTATGGGGCATGGAAGAGGAGGAAAAGTTCTTCTCTTGGAAGGAATTTGAATGCCAAATGCATTGGATAGCCTTTCATATTTGCATTGATATGGAAGAGTCCATAATATCATGAACTCTTGATTTTTCACGCCCTCCCTCTTATCCCACGCATCATATGATGGCGTTATATTTTTCCTAAGCAGAGGAAGAGTCCTTCTGGAGGTTAACTTCTTTAGTTTCCATGCCATCTACTTGTATTCCATGTTAAAAATTAAATGAAGGCGTATAAGAATGAAGGGATGTCAAGAGTTGGCATCCCATGGTGTCGCCCCTTATTTCCTATAAATAGGGGGTGCTACAATCAGGCTTAACATGCCAAATTGGGCTGTAGTTAGGTATAGAAATGAGAAAAAAATGATGAAAAAAATTATAAAAAAAAGATTAAAAAAAGAGAGAAAAATAGAAAGGAAGGAAAGAGTGAAAATGGAAAGCATGAGATGCTTGTCCAAAAATCAGATTGTTCTTGTGTTGAACATAAAATCTGATTTGTGTGTAGTGAGATCTTTTGGAAAATTTTTTTTAAAGAGATCCTAGTAGAGGTCATGAAGGCATACAAGTTGTGGTGCAACCAGTTCTTGCAAAAGACAATCGGCAGCGCACTTGCGAAGAAGAGTGCAGCACCATGTCAAGTTGGGAAGGGCCCTGATCAGTCTTGTGTGGATCACTGTTGGAGAGCTTCTGCTTTGGAGTCTTGTGGAGGTCTCAAAATTATCAGATCATGATCTTCTCATTAGTATATGACTTTTGGTCTCTTCCTGATATATATATATTTTTGATCGTTTGATTATAATCATCAAGGGGTTCCTAGGGCTTTTGTGTTCCGATGGACTAGTTTAATTGTTAAACTTTGTTTTCAATTGTTGAATGCATGTTAAAAATTTTAAAATTTATATTTTGCTGTATCATCAAAATCCAACAATGGTATCAGATCCATCCTTGATTGATTCAATCAAATTTTATGTTATTTTTATGATATGGATTAGATCCAGTTCAAACTATGTCTTCTAATTGATGTTTAATTGATGTTCTTGATATATTTTTATCTATGATAAAGTATTATCAATCCATGATCGAATCTTGGATATGAAATTTCATAGTTTTTAGACTTGTGTGACAAATTTAGATTAGATTTCACAATCTATTTTTTGATGGAATTGAAATCCAGTGTATGTGATGCGCGGGGGTCTTAGAATGACACATATGGATATACATTATCAAAACTTAGGATTTTTGCATATGATGCATTCACCTAAGATTCAAGGACTGACCACCATATTATCAGGTACTCACCATTATGAGTTAACCATTTTGGTTGTTGCCCGAGGTATGTATGGAGCCAAAAAAATTGATCATAGAAAGGATACATCAGACATGGATTAGATTTTTTGCTGATGAATTTGTTTAACTATAGTTCATTGTTCTAATATGATTAGAGTTAATGATTATAGATTAAATTAAATTTATGATTTTAATTTGATTAGAAATCATGTTTAAATTTAGGTTAATCAAAATTATCATTTACCTAATTGGATTAGGGTTTGAGTCATGGTTGACCGAATCTATGTTGACCTAATCAGATTATGGTTAATCTAAGAATTGGTCAACTTAATTCAAATGAATGATAAATAATTGACTTACAGTTAAAATTTGGGTCAAGTGTTAAACCCGAATCAAAAACCCTAGATGGTCCCTATGTCCATAATTTTGAACATCTCCATTGACATGTGTTTGAATGATATCGCAATTGAAATAACATGAGTAGTTTGTTATGATATTTTATAATTATTATAAAATATATGTTGATGGTTATAAACTATGGTACATCCATGTGATGATGTATACATGAATACTTTCATGCTAATTGATTATATTAATGCATCTACAAGAATTGCAATAGGGGCTAGGTGTCCTTGATGTATTATATTATCAGCTAAATCTTTCTTTTCTATATTCCTAACTATTGATTGAAATTTTTACATATTGATGTAAAATTATTAAAAAAAAATATTTAAGAATAGATAGAAATTATTTCATACTATTTTCAAATAAAGATTAAGCATTCATGGTAGACTTCATGAAAATGATGAATAGACTATCAGGCAATTGGAGAGTAGAGGTGCATTAAGATTGACTATCAGATGGTTCAATCTATAATACACCTAGGATTAGACCCATATATTATCCTGTGGCTCGGATGATTTTTTCAAATATCCATAACCATTTGTCTTTCTTTATATGCTGTTACATACTGATAGTTAGAAATTAAAATTTACATAGCATATGATGCATGTATATGTTTAGGATGTGCATGAGACTTAAGTTTCTCATATAAAATATATTAAATCATAATAGCGAAATGTTAAGAACACTACCCATACTTTCCTTCATGCTAAGCCAGTATTATCTCAAGAATTATAGTAGACTTGTTGTGCTATCCACAAGGCTTGATGTGGAGACTGTTTTGATACTGTCTTGGTGCATAGTGAAGCTAATTATATTTAGCTCACACTAGGTCAATAGAGTATGTCAAAAACTATAGTGAGTTTGTTATGCTATCCACAAAGCTTGCTATAGTGATTGGCATGATATTGACTTAGTGATGCTTATGGCATATTCTGATAGTGCTGCCTTGTTGTGCTATCCACAAGGATAGTATTATTCAGATATGATCATATAAGATTGAAAGATATGATTTGACTGAAATACTATAGTTTGTTGTGCTATCCACAAGACTATAAATATTTTAGAGATAAAAGTTATGTTGAAAATTGCATGAGATGCAATTGGTAAAGAGTTACCTACTTTTGAACTCATAGAAGCTTGTTGTGCTATCTACAAGATTTTTTATGAAGAATTGGTATTTCAACCCCACTAAAGAACTTCATGATAGTTTTCTTCGATTTCATACTTGAGGGCTATAAAATTTATCAAAATAGTGGAAGACACAATTAGATAAAAATCTCGTCTAAATTGTGCATGTCATCATGAGTAGTCCTTAAATATTCTTATATACACATATGCATCTTTACTATCACTGCATAATATATTTTTAAATTGATCGAACTTCATGGAATGGTTGAGGAAATAAAAGTGAAGAATGTCTTCACTAAGGGTATCTAATTATTACAACAATGATGAACATTAGAATTAAATTGTAAGAGTTGCCTTGCAAATGTAAAGTAAGAGCAGGATGCAAAAGTTGCATCTACTAATAATTTGTATGAGATACAAAT
This sequence comes from Elaeis guineensis, assembly GCF_000442705.2. Classification (NCBI taxonomy): domain Eukaryota; kingdom Viridiplantae; phylum Streptophyta; class Magnoliopsida; order Arecales; family Arecaceae; genus Elaeis; species Elaeis guineensis. Next base: position 7,842,521 of record NC_026001.2, read on the forward strand.
TAATTATCATTGAATATTTTTAGCTTTATAATATTAGGTATATGATACTATATATAGGTTCCTCTTATGCAAAGTGTTGCTGAAACTATAAAGCTGAAGTATGGCTACTACTTGTCTTTTGGCGCTAATGAATAGTCCATTCATGCTGAGGCTGTAGGAACCTATATAACCTTTTAGAAAGATTTAGAAATTAGTAGATCGTTGTTATATGCCTGAACTTATCGGAGACATTATTTCAAATCTTTTACTATTGTAGCATAGTTTTTGAAATTAATGTTGAGAGTAAAAGTTACTCTCCTTCCGATAAATTTTAGGACTATGGTCTCTTATTTCTATCACTCGATAATGTTATTCTTTATATCGATGAGAATAAGAAATAAATATGTGACAGTGATATATCTCAAGATAAGTAAAATATTAAGTCTTGAACATATGGATATTCAAAGACTAATAATATCTCAACCCAGAAATTGACACTTCATATATGATATGATGTGTTCTCTAAAATACTTCACAAATCTTATTGTCTCATTCTGAAAAATATCTTAGAAATTACTGTATATGTTAGATATCATCAAAATCTGTGACGAGCACTCCATATGAGATATGAAAAGGACAAAAGGCAGGTGGCCCAACTTATGTGAAAAGTGTTGATGTACATATATTTTGTGCTAGATTAGATTTTGTATTAGTTTATAGGTTATCCTAAGAGTAGTATGTGATACTACTTCTACTACACTACTTGACAAAAGTGTTTTGTTAGTAAGTATGCCACTTTTTAGGAAAATAAATTTTTCTAAGAAGGGATAGTGGGAGGATAATTGAACTTGAAAAGTTCAAGACCTATGAGCTATCCTATCATAACCTGTGGAGTGTCCACAAGTTGATTCTCGATCAGATATGTTCATTGATAAGGCACGACCATGATACATACCTCCTCACCGAAGGTCAATCCGAGTGTGTAATGTACCACTCAAATATAGATTTATCATTGAGAATGACGATACACCATACATCATTGAGAATGGTATTTCGTTAACCTATTCGAAGATTGTCAAGAGTAGAGACTCTGATAGATGGCATGAAACCATGACTTTCAAAATGAACTCTCTGTACATCAACCAAGTATGGACTATGGTTGAAGCACCTATGGGTATGACCCAACAGGTTGCTATCAGGAATGTCTATTCAAATTTTTGCTATTGCCATACATCATCTAGAGAAGTTGTCTCTAGTGGGAGAGCAAATGCATTTATGAATTCAGATAGACATTGAGGAGTAGATACTTTTATTTTTGATAAGACAGTCAAAATGTCTGACTTTATCAAATATAGATGAACTGTGTGTATACAAGAAGACAAGTAGGAGTCCCACTAACTTCTTGATTATGTATGTTGGTGACATACAGCTTATTGAGAAGGTAGTCCCAATATTGCACTCGATCAATGGCTTGCTTGTCACAAATATTTTCATGGAATAGACTTGGGTTAAGCATATGATATTTCTTAGCATCTATAGGGATAGATGTAAGTGGATGTTAGGCTTGTTCCAGTTTAGGTACATAGATTTTATGTTGAAAAAATTCAATATGAATGGGTGTAAAGGAGTTTACTTACCCATACATTCAATGTACCAAGCCAGATGTGAATTATGTTCTATGCATAATCATTGATTTCGGGTAAATCCATGATAGGATCTTATGAAAACTATGAAAAGCATTCTCATAGTACTTGTGAAGTACTAGAGGAGCAGTAAATTGAAAGAGTTTCAAGCAGCAAACTGTATTAGTTTCAGTTAAACATTGTTAGTAAAGATTGCTAAGGAAAGTTGTCTAATGAAGGGTTCATCATTGAGTTGGGTGTGGTCTCACTAGAAACCCACGCACATCTTAGGCACTTTCACCTCATTCATGATATGATCATAAAATAAGTTTATATAAAGAATAGTATAATAGGATCAGTTCACTAAGCCTTACACAGTAGCAATGTGTTCGCCATCCTGATTGCATGGGCATCAGGTATAGGGGCGTTTGGCTTTAGTGCAAGTGAGAGATTGAAAGAATAATGTCTTACAAGTCAATCGCATAGGGATGCGAAAGAACTTTTCTTTATTTTCTTCCTTCTCATTTGCATAACATTAGTTATTTTTATTATGAGGTATTATGCTTTATCATTTGCTGCATCATATTTTTATGATTATGATAAACCCCATAGATTAGGATAATGATTTTAGGGTCATGATGAGATCACGCCAGTGAGACCTAAAATCTTGATAGTCCCAATCTAAAATATTCTCAGTTATTGGATCATCGAGTCAGAGATTGATGATTCCGATAAGATTGGTACATCCTATGTATGCTCAATGGAGAGGATAGTTGATCTCATAACCACTTATGTGGTGACACTAATACAAATATGTAGGTACTCATTAGAAAATGAGTTCACTGAATTGACCCATCAAAAGAACATCTAATGGAGCCTTACAGCATGTCAACAGATGGATCTTCAGTGGGAGTGGTGCATATGATCTTTTGATCTGAGATCATCATGGTACCTTATGTATATGGACTCTTACTTTAGTTTATTCTCTAGCATACCATTTTGAGTTGTGTGTGAAATATTCTGGGTATGGTGAAGTATGCATGAAGATTGTGAGTAGTCAATAAAGAATCGGTCACTCCTTGTGGGAGGAGAGAACATCCTATGTGATCTCATAGGATGATGACTCTGAGAGTCTCTGACCAGAGCAGGGATAAACAGTAGAAATAGTTTCTACTGATTCATCAATCGAATCATCATCATCAGATCGAGATACATATGGATAGGTATTTGGGTTTGATATATTTTCATACCCATGGATGTTGTGTGATTGAAGGATTGAATTGCATGATAACTCATCACGGAAGAATAATTTTGATATTTTTATGAAATTTTAAATCTTTCGGATAGTCATGATACATTACTAGACGTCAATCTTGACTTGTGAACTCATCAGAATTAAAAGAATTTAATTCAAAAATCAATTAGGAAGAGTCCTAATTGATTGAAACTCTTGAGCTAACCTAATCCAATCGGATTAGGGTTACGTCGAGAGTTTGGATCCACTGTTGATTAGATTTGGAGCCCAATAGGTCACACACAATAGAGATTTGGTTTTGATCCAATCTATTTAGATTTATTTTAAATCCAATGGGTTAATTGAATTGCTAGCACATGAATTAACTCAAGTTCCCAATTGGATTCAGTGCAAATGTGTTTGTGCTAACCCTTTGCTTGTTGCCTTGACCTAATATGATTGAGTTTGAACCATCTATTTATTAGTTGGTTTCTTTAGATTTTATGAAAAAGTTTCATGTGAATCCACCATCTGCATGCCAAAAACCACATGCCAATTTATTTGTCGCATCCTATTTATTTTGGTAGTTAAGGAGAGGAGTCCTTCTCCTTTACTTATCTTAATTCTCTTACATCTTTCACACGTCCTTTAATTTTTTGCACCATCAGATGGTGCCTTGGGACTTGTGGGCGTGGAAGAGGAGGAGTCCTTCTCTAGGAAGGAACTCCATATTAAAATAAATATAGGACGCCCACTTTTTGTGCGTTGAAATGGAAGAGTCCATTTCATACTGAACTCTTGATTCCTTCTATTATTTCTAGGTGTTTCCTTAATTCCTCGTGACATATGATGGCACTTGGGATATGGGGTGTGGAAGAGGAGGAAGAGTCCTTCTTTTGAAAGAAATTTGGATGCCAAATAAGTTGGATAGCCTTTCATATTTGCGTTGATATGGAAGAGTCCATAATATCATGGACTCTTGATTTTTCACGCCCTCTCTCTTATCCCATGCGCCATATGATGGCGTTATATTTTTCCTAAGCAGAGGAAGAGTTCTTCTACTGGTTAACTTCTTTAGTTTCCACTCCATCTACTTGTATTCCATGCTAAAAATTAAATGAAGGCATGTAAGAATGAAGGGACGCCAAGAGTTCGCGTCCCATGGTGTCGCCCCTTATTTTCTACAAATAGGGGACGCTACAACCAGGCTTAACATATGAAATTGGGCTGTAGTTAGGTATAGAAATGAAAAAATAATAATATAAAAAATCTAAAAAAAAGATAAGAAAAAAGAGAGAGAAAAATGGAAAGGAAGGGAAGAGTGAAAATGGAAAGCATGAGATGCTTGTCCAAAAATCGATTGTTCATATGTTGAACATAAAATCTGATTATATATGGTGAGATCTTTTGAAAAAAGGTTCCTAAAGAGGTATTAGTGGAGGTCATGAAGGTATACAAGCTGTGGTGCAACCAGTTCTTGTAAAGAACAATCGGCAGTGCACTTGCGAAGAAGGCTGCGGCACCATGTCGAGTTAGGAAGGGCCCTGATCAGTTCTGTGTAAATCACCATTGGAGGGCTTCTACTTTGGAGTCTCGTAGAGGTCTGAAAATTATCAGATCGTGGTCTTCTCGTTGGTATATGACTTCTGGTCTCTTCCTGATATATATGTTTTTGATCGTTTGATTGTAATCATCAAGGGGTTCCTAGGACTTTTGTGTTTCAATGGACTAGTTTAATTGTTAAACTTTATTTTCAATTGTTGAATATATGTTAAAAATTTTAAAAATTCATATTCCGCTATGTCACCAGAACCCAACACAACTTTATTGATAAAATATCTTCAAATTATCAATATTTCAGGTCTGAGGTATAGTTGTTCCATCAAAAGTTTCTAGCCGATATGTGCCCGATCGAAGTATTTTGGTTATTCTATAGGGTCCTTCCCAATTTGAAGATAATTTTCTCTGATCCAGAAATTTTGAAATTTTTGCCTTTTTTAGGACTAGGTCTCCTGGACGAAAGATTTTCGGTTTAACTTTTGCATTATAATATCGGACTACTCTTTGCCGGTATGCTGCCATCCGAACTTGAGCTTGTTGTCGGACTTCTGAAAGTAGGTCTAGATCGGCTCTTTGATATTCTGAACTGCTCGACTTATTGTATTGTTCCACACTTACTGATGGTAATCTAATCTCAAGTAGGATTATCGCTTCTATTCCATAGGCCAGATTAAATGACGATTCTTCCATTGATATGTGAGGAGTTGTTCGATATGCTCATAGGATCGGATACAGCTCTTCTACCCAGAGATCTTTAGCTTCATTCAGCCTGATCTTGAGATCATGCAAGATTGTTCGATTAGTTCCATCTCACCATTAGATTGTGGATGGTTGACTGATGTGAGCTTGTGCATCATATGAAATTTCGTACAGAACTCTTTGAAGTTCTAATTGTTGAACTGTTGATCATTGTCAGTGATGATGGTGTATGATAAATCAAATCTATATATGATCAATTTCTGAATGAAGTCTTCTATCTTACTTTCAGTGATCTGTACCAGAGGTTCAGCTTTCATCTATTTGATGAAGTAATCAATGGCAACCACTATAAATTTTCTCTGACCAGATGCCGGAGGGAAAGAACAAAGTAAGTCAATTCCCCGTTGTGTGAAGAGCCATGGTGCAATAATTGATATCAATTGACTGATCGGTTGATGCTATATATTTGCATACTTCTGACATAGTTCACATCTACAAACAAGTTTAGCTGCATCTTTCTTCATGGTGGATCAATAATATCTTTGTTGTAAGACTTTATAAGTCAGAGATTTGCCCCCCAAGTGATTTTCATAAATTTTTTCATGAACTTTTCTGAGTGCATAGTCGGCATCTGCTGATCTCAAACACTTCAGTAAGAGAAGAGAAAATGATCTTTTATAAAGTTGGCCATTCATCAAAATATATTGCGGAGGTCATCCATCTGAGTTGTTTGACTTCTGAAGGGTTTATTGATAGAGTTCCATCAGTCAAGTACTGAATGATCGGGTTCATCTAGCTTGGCTCATCATTGAGTTGTAGCACTTCTTCAACTTTATCAATACTCGGTTATTTAAAGCATTCGCTAAATATCCTACCCAGTGAGTTGAATAAAGTAGTCACAAGTCAAAAAAATACATCGGCTCAAGCATTTTCTGTTCTTGAGATGTAAGAGATCTCAAAATATTTCAAAGTCAATGTAAGATCTTTCACTTTCTGAAGATACTTTATTATAACGGAGTCTTAGACTTCAAACTCGCTCTTAACTTGTCCAATAATCAACTGTGAGTCGATGAAGATCTTTAGGTTGTCATTGTCAAGCTCCTTAGCAATCTTTAAACCGGCTAAGAGTGCTTCATACTCGACTTGATTATTTAAAGTTTTGAAATTAAATCGAAAGATTATATTCTATTACAATCCCTTTGAAATTAGTGAGGATGAGACTGACTCCACTACTTTGTGTATTAGATGCTCCATCAATATGTAGCACCGCACACCGATGTTTAAGTCAGACTTAAGAGTTGTAACTTACTTTATTTTATTATTGAATTCATCCTTAAGATTATTATCAGGTATAGTACACTCGACGATGATGTCGGCCAAAACTTATGCCTTCATCAATGGACGTAGACGATATTGGATATCAAACTCGCTGAGTTTTATAGCCCATTTTGCCATTTATCTGAAGTATCAAGCCGGTATAAAATTATTTTCAACGGCTGATCTATCAAGACAACAATAAGATGTGCTTGAAAATATGGACGAAGTCACTGCGCTAATATGATCAGAGTGTAAATTATCTTCTCCGCCCTTGAACATCTTATTTTCAGCATTATGAAGCCCCTTAATGTGTAGTAAATAGATCGTTGAATTCATTTTTATCCTCTTGAACGAGTACCGAACTAACTGCTTCTGTCGAAGTCACCAAATAAAGATACAAAGTTTCTCCGACCTTTGATTTTATAAGCAATGATGGAGATGCAGATATCTTTTCAGATCTTAAAGGATTGTTGATACTTGTCTGACCATGAGAAGTCGTTTGCTTGTCTTAAGGTCTTGAACAAGGGCAAAACATCTTTCTGTCATCTTGAATACGAATCAACTGAGTGCAGCGATCTGTCCATTAAGTTGTTGTATCTCTTTCTTAAAACTTGCATGCTTCATATTGATGATAGTTTTTATTTTTTTAAAATTGGCTTCGATTCTTCATTGTGACACACAAAATCCAAAAAAAATTTTTAGAAGTTACTCTGAATGCACACTTTGTTGGATTTTAGTTTCATCCAATGTCGTCAAAGTGTACTGAAGGTTTCTTTCAGATTTCAAACATGATCAGAAGTTTGAGAAACTTTTCCACCAGTATATCATCTACATAGATTCCATATTTCATCCGATTTATGCTTTGAATATTTTATGGACTAGCCGTTGATAAGTAGCTCTGGCATTTTTTAAAACCGAATGACATTACTTTGTAACAGTAGATGTCTTTGTTGGTTATAAAGATTGTGTGCTCCTTATCTTCGGATGCCATTCGAATCTGATTATAGCCTGCAACAGCATCCATGAAGTTTAAGAGTCGGTGCCCCGAAGTCGCATCGACTCGGTTGATCTTCGATAAGAAAAAATTATTCTTCGGATAGGCTTCATTTAGATTTGTATAGTCGATGTAAGTTCTTCATTTTTTATTGACTTTTTCACCATCACTACATTAACGAGCTAATCAAGATAATTAGCTTCTCTGATAAAATTAGCCGCGAGGAGCTTATCAACTTCTTCATCGATGACCTTCTATCTTCGGAAAGCAAAAGATCTTTTCTTTTGTCTCACTGACTTAACTTTTAGATCAATATTTAGTCGGTGAGTTATTATCTCCGAAAAATACC